>NW_027517179.1:0-47295 GCF_048772815.1 Callospermophilus lateralis
CTGTTACTGGAAACGAATGCTTCAACCCTAGAAGAATAAAAATGGGGGCAGCCAAGTGGGATTAGTGAACTGATCATTACCACCAAGTATCATCAAGATTTGGTGAAAAAATGTTTGCTGAGATTTCAGCAAACTAGTAGTTTTTTGGAAGCTTGGCAACCCCTTTCAAACGAAAGTGTTTTTCGCCAGTCTCAGCATGGGGTACTTCAAGAGGAAACAAACCATAGAGATAGAACTTAGAACTACTTCATTTGGTCAAGTTTCAAGGAGCTAGCACAAACTGTGTTTGATTTAGAATTCCAAACACAGCTATCTATGTAGGAGAAAACAAAGTGAAACCTAAAAATTCAAACTGTTACTGGAAACGAAAGCTTCAACCTAGAAGAATAAAATTTGGGCAGCCAAGTGGGATTAGTGAACTGATCATTACCACCAAGTATCATCAAGATTTGTTGAAAAAATGTTTGCTGAGATTTCAGCAAACTAGTAGTTTTTTGGAAGCTTGGCAACCCCTTTCAAACGAAAGTGTTTTGCGCCAGTCTCTGCATGGGGTACTTCAAGAGGAAACAAACCATAGAGATAGAACTTAGAACTACTTCATTTTGTCAAGTTTCAAGGAGCTAGCACAAACCGTGTTTGATTTAGAGTTTCAAAGACATCTATCTATATAGCAGAAAACAGAGTGAAACCTAAAATTTCAAAGTGTTACTGGAAACGAACGCTTGAACCTAGAAGAGTAAAAATTGGGCAGCCAAGTGGGCTTAGTGCACTGATCATTACCACCTAGTATCATCAAGATTTGGTGAAAAAATGTTTGCTGAGATTTCAGCAAACGAGTAGTTTTTTGGAAGCTTGGCAACCCCTTTCAAATGAAAGTGTTTTTCGCCAGTCTCTGCATGGGGTACTTCAAGAGGAAACAAACCATAGAGATAGAACTTAGAACTACTTCATTTGGTCATGTTTCAAGGAGCTAGCACAAACCGTGTTTGATTTAGAATTCCAAAAACAGCTATCTATGTAGGAGAAAACAGAGTGAAACCTAAAAATTCAAACTGTTACTGGAAACGAATGCTTCAACCTAGAAGAATAATATTTGGGCAGCCAAGTGGGATTAGTGAACTGATCATTACCACCAAGTATCATCAAGATTTGTTAAAAAAATGTTTGCTGAGATTTCAGCAAACTAGTAGTTTTTTGGAAGCTTGGCAACCCCTTTCAAACGAAAGTGTTTTGCTCCAGTCTCTGCATGGGGTACTTCAAGAGGAAACAAACCATAGAGATAGAACTTAGAACTACTTCATTTTGTCAAGTTTCAAGGAGCTAGCACAAACCGTGTTTGATTTAGAGTTTCAAAGACATCTATCTATATAGCAGAAAACAGAGTGAAACCTAAAATTTCAAAGTGTTACTGGAAACGAACGCTTGAACCTAGAAGAGTAAAAATTGGGCAGCCAAGTGGGCTTAGTGCACTGATCATTACCACCTAGTATCATCAAGATTTGGTGAAAAAATGTTTGCTGAGATTTCAGCAAACGAGTAGTTTTTTGGAAGCTTGGCAACCCCTTTCAAATGAAAGTGTTTTTCGCCAGTCTCTGCATGGGGTACTTCAAGAGGAAACAAACCATAGAGATAGAACTTAGAACTACTTCATTTGGTCATGTTTCAAGGAGCTAGCACAAACCGTGTTTGATTTAGAATTCCAAACACAGCTATCTATGTAGGAGAAAACAGAGTGAAACCTAAAAATTCAAACTGTTACTGGAAACGAATGCTTCAACCTAGAAGAATAAAAATGGGGCAGCCAAGTGGGATTAGTGAACTGATCATTACCACCAAGTATCATCAAGATTTGGTGAAAAAATGCTTGCTGAGATTTCAGCAAACTAGTAGTTTTTTGGAAGCTTGGCAACCCCTTTCAAACGAAAGTGTTTCTTCGCCAGTCTCAGCATGGGTACTTCAAGAGGAAACAAACCATAGAGATAGAACTTAGAACTACTTCATTTGGTCAAGTTTCAAGGAGCTAGCACAAACTGTGTTTGATTTAGAATTCCAAACACAGCTATCTATGTAGGAGAAAACAAAGTGAAACCTAAAAATTCAAACTGTTACTGGAAACGAAGCTTCAACCTTGAAGAATAAAATTTGGGCAGCCAAGTGGGATTAGTGAACTGATCATTATCACCAAGTATCATCAAGATTTGGTGAAAAAATGTTTGCTGAGATTTCAGCAAACTAGTAGTTTTTTGGAAGCTTGGCAACCCCTTTCAAACGAAAGTGTTTTGCGCCAGTCTCTGCATGGGGTACTTCAAGAGGAAACAAACCATAGAGATAGAACTTAGAACTACTTCATTTTGTCAAGTTTCAAGGAGCTAGCACAAACCGTGTTTGATTTAGAGTTTCAAAGACATCTATCTATATAGCAGAAAACAGAGTGAAACCTAAAATATCAAAGTGTTACTGGAAACGAACGCTTGAACCTAGAAGAGTAAAAATTGGGCAGCCAAGTGGGCTTAGTGCACTGATCATTACCACCTAGTATCATCAAGATTTGGTGAAAAAATGTTTGCTGAGATTTCAGCAAACGAGTAGTTTTTTTGGAAGCTTGGCAACCCCTTTCAAACGAAAGTGTTTTTCGCCAGTCTCTGCATGGGGTACTTCAAGAGGAAACAAACCATAGAGATAGAACTTAGAACTACTTCATTTGGTCAAGTTTCAAGGAGCTAGCACAAACTGTGTTTGATTTAGAATTCCAAACACAGCTATCTATGTAGGAGAATACAGAGTGAAACCTAAAAATTCAAACTGTTACTGGAAACGAATGCTTCAATCTAGAAGAATAAAAATTGGGCAGCCAAGTGGGATTAGTGAACTGATCATTACCACCAAGTATCATCAAGATTTGGTGAAAAAATGTTTGCTGAGATTTAGGCAAACTAGTAGTTTTTTGGAAGCTTGGCAACCCCTTTCCAAACGAAAGTGTTTTGCTCCAGTCTCTGCATGGGGTACTTCAAGAGGAAACAAACCATAGAGATAGAACTTAGAACTACTTCATTTTGTCAAGTTTCAAGGAGCTAGCACAAACCGTGTTTGATTTAGAGTTTCAAAGACATCTATCTATATAGCAGAAAACAGAGTGAAACCTAAAATTTCAAAGTGTTACTGGAAACGAACGCTTGAACCTAGAAGAGTAAAAATTGGGCAGCCAAGTGGGCTTAGTGCACTGATCATTACCACCTAGTATCATCAAGATTTGGTGAAAAAATGTTTGCTGAGATTTCAGCAAACGAGTAGTTTTTTGGAAGCTTGGCAACCCATTTCAAATGAAAGTGTTTTTCGCCAGTCTCTGCATGGGGTACTTCAAGAGGAAACAAACCATGGAGATAGAACTTAGAACTACTTCATTTGGTCATGTTTCAAGGAGCTAGCACAAACCGAGTTTGATTTAGAATTCCAAACAGAGCTATCTATGTAGGAGAAAACAGAGTGAAACCTAAAAATTCAAACTGTTACTGGAAACGAATGCTTCAACCTAGAAGAATAAAAATGGGGCAGCCAAGTGGGATTAGTGAACTGATCATTACCACCAAGTATCATCAAGATTTGGTGAAAAAATGTTTGCTGAGATTTCAGCAAACTAGTAGTTTTTTGGAAGCTTGGCAACCCCTTTCAAACGAAAGTGTTTTTCGCCAGTCTCAGCATGGGGTACTTCAAGAGGAAACAAACCATAGAGATAGAACTTAGAACTACTTCATTTGGTCAAGTTTCAAGGAGCTAGCACAAACTGTGTTTGATTTAGAATTCCAAACACAGCTATCTATGTAGGAGAAAACACAGTGAAACCTAAAAATTCAAACTGTTACTGGAAACGAAAGCTTCAACCTAGAAGAATAAAATTTGGGCAGCCAAGTGGGATTAGTGAACTGATCATTACCACCAAGTATCATCAAGATTTGGTGAAAAAATGTTTGCTGAGATTTCAGCAAACTAGTAGTTTTTTGGAAGCTTGGCAACCCCTTTCAAACGAAAGTGTTTTGCGCCAGTCTCTGCATGGGGTACTTCAAGAGGAAACAAACCATAGAGATAGAACTTAGAACTACTTCATTTTGTCAAGTTTCAAGGAGCTAGCACAAACCGTGTTTGATTTAGAGTTTCAAAGACATCTATCTATATAGCAGAAAACAGAGTGAAACCTAAAATTTCAAAGTGTTACTGGAAACGAACGCTTGAACCTAGAAGAGTAAAAATTGGGCAGCCAAGTGGGCTTAGTGCACTGATCATTACCACCTAGTATCATCAAGATTTGGTGAAAAAATGTTTGCTGAGATTTCAGCAAACGAGTAGTTTTTTGGAAGCTTGGCAACCCCTTTCAAATGAAAGTGTTTTTCGCCAGTCTCTGCATGGGGTACTTCAAGAGGAAACAAACCATAGAGATAGAACTTAGAACTACTTCATTTGGTCATGTTTCAAGGAGCTAGCACAAACCGTGTTTGATTTAGAATTCCAAAAACAGCTATCTATGTAGGAGAAAACAGAGTGAAACCTAAAAATTCAAACTGTTACTGGAAACGAATGCTTCAACCTAGAAGAATAATATTTGGGCAGCCAAGTGGGATTAGTGAACTGATCATTACCACCAAGTATCATCAAGATTTGTTAAAAAAATGTTTGCTGAGATTTCAGCAAACTAGTAGTTTTTTGGAAGCTTGGCAACCCCTTTCAAACGAAAGTGTTTTGCTCCAGTCTCTGCATGGGGTACTTCAAGAGGAAACAAACCATAGAGATAGAACTTAGAACTACTTCATTTTGTCAAGTTTCAAGGAGCTAGCACAAACCGTGTTTGATTTAGAGTTTCAAAGACATCTATCTATATAGCAGAAAACAGAGTGAAACCTAAAATTTCAAAGTGTTACTGGAAACGAACGCTTGAACCTAGAAGAGTAAAAATTGGGCAGCCAAGTGGGCTTAGTGCACTGATCATTATCACCTAGTATCATCAAGATTTGGTGAAAAAATGTTTGCTGAGATTTCAGCAAACGAGTAGTTTTTTGGAAGCTTGGCAACCCCTTTCAAATGAAAGTGTTTTTCGCCAGTCTCTGCATGGGGTACTTCAAGAGGAAACAAACCATAGAGATAGAACTTAGAACTACTTCATTTGGTCATGTTTCAAGGAGCTAGCACAAACCGTGTTTGATTTAGAATTCCAAACACAGCTATCTATGTAGGAGAAAACAGAGTGAAACCTAAAAATTCAAACTGTTACTGGAAACGAATGCTTCAACCTAGAAGAATAAAAATGGGGCAGCCAAGTGGGATTAGTGAACTGATCATTACCACCAAGTATCATCAAGATTTGGTGAAAAAATGCTTGCTGAGATTTCAGCAAACTAGTAGTTTTTTGGAAGCTTGGCAACCCCTTTCAAACGAAAGTGTTTTTCGCCAGTCTCAGCATGGGGTACTTCAAGAGGAAACAAACCATAGAGATAGAACTTAGAACTACTTCATTTGGTCAAGTTTCAAGGAGCTAGCACAAACTGTGTTTGATTTAGAATTCCAAACACAGCTATCTATGTAGGAGAAAACAAAGTGAAACCTAAAAATTCAAACTGTTACTGGAAACGAAAGCTTCAACCTTGAAGAATAAAATTTGGGCAGCCAAGTGGGATTAGTGAACTGATCATTATCACCAAGTATCATCAAGATTTGGTGAAAAAATGTTTGCTGAGATTTCAGCAAACTAGTAGTTTTTTGGAAGCTTGGCAACCCCTTTCAAACGAAAGTGTTTTGCGCCAGTCTCTGCATGGGGTACTTCAAGAGGAAACAAACCATAGAGATAGAACTTAGAACTACTTCATTTTGTCAAGTTTCAAGGAGCTAGCACAAACCGTGTTTGATTTAGAGTTTCAAAGACATCTATCTATATAGCAGAAAACAGAGTGAAACCTAAAATATCAAAGTGTTACTGGAAACGAACGCTTGAACCTAGAAGAGTAAAAATTGGGCAGCCAAGTGGGCTTAGTGCACTGATCATTACCACCTAGTATCATCAAGATTTGGTGAAAAAATGTTTGCTGAGATTTCAGCAAACGAGTAGTTTTTTGGAAGCTTGGCAACCCCTTTCAAACGAAAGTGTTTTTTCGCCAGTCTCTGCATGGGGTACTTCAAGAGGAAACAAACCATAGAGATAGAACTTAGAACTACTTCATTTGGTCAAGTTTCAAGGAGCTAGCACAAACTGTGTTTGATTTAGAATTCCAAACACAGCTATCTATGTAGGAGAATACAGAGTGAAACCTAAAAATTCAAACTGTTACTGGAAACGAATGCTTCAATCTAGAAGAATAAAAATTGGGCAGCCAAGTGGGATTAGTGAACTGATCATTACCACCAAGTATCATCAAGATTTGGTGAAAAAATGTTTGCTGAGATTTAGGCAAACTAGTAGTTTTTTGGAAGCTTGGCAACCCCTTTCAAACGAAAGTGTTTTGCTCCAGTCTCTGCATGGGGTACTTCAAGAGGAAACAAACCATAGAGATAGAACTTAGAACTACTTCATTTTGTCAAGTTTCAAGGAGCTAGCACAAACCGTGTTTGATTTAGAGTTTCAAAGACATCTATCTATATAGCAGAAAACAGAGTGAAACCTAAAATTTCAAAGTGTTACTGGAAACGAACGCTTGAACCTAGAAGAGTAAAAATTGGGCAGCCAAGTGGGCTTAGTGCACTGATCATTACCACCTAGTATCATCAAGATTTGGTGAAAAAATGTTTGCTGAGATTTCAGCAAACGAGTAGTTTTTTGGAAGCTTGGCAACCCATTTCAAATGAAAGTGTTTTTCGCCAGTCTCTGCATGGGGTACTTCAAGAGGAAACAAACCATGGAGATAGAACTTAGAACTACTTCATTTGGTCATGTTTCAAGGAGCTAGCACAAACCGAGTTTGATTTAGAATTCCAAACAGAGCTATCTATGTAGGAGAAAACAGAGTGAAACCTAAAAATTCAAACTGTTACTGGAAACGAATGCTTCAACCTAGAAGAATAAAAATGGGGCAGCCAAGTGGGATTAGTGAACTGATCATTACCACCAAGTATCATCAAGATTTGGTGAAAAAATGTTTGCTGGAGATTTCAGCAAACTAGTAGTTTTTTGGAAGCTTGGCAACCCCTTTCAAACGAAAGTGTTTTTCGCCAGTCTCAGCATGGGGTACTTCAAGAGGAAACAAACCATAGAGATAGAACTTAGAACTACTTCATTTGGTCAAGTTTCAAGGAGCTAGCACAAACTGTGTTTGATTTAGAATTCCAAACACAGCTATCTATGTAGGAGAAAACACAGTGAAACCTAAAAATTCAAACTGTTACTGGAAACGAAAGCTTCAACCTAGAAGAATAAAATTTGGGCAGCCAAGTGGGATTAGTGAACTGATCATTACCACCAAGTATCATCAAGATTTGGTGAAAAAATGTTTGCTGAGATTTCAGCAAACTAGTAGTTTTTTGGAAGCTTGGCAACCCCTTTCAAACGAAAGTGTTTTGCGCCAGTCTCTGCATGGGGTACTTCAAGAGGGAAACAAACCATAGAGATAGAACTTAGAACTACTTCATTTTGTCAAGTTTCAAGGAGCTAGCACAAACCGTGTTTGATTTAGAGTTTCAAAGACATCTATCTATATAGCAGAAAACAGAGTGAAACCTAAAATTTCAAAGTGTTACTGGAAACGAACGCTTGAACCTAGAAGAGTAAAAATTGGGCAGCCAAGTGGGCTTAGTGCACTGATCATTACCACCTAGTATCATCAAGATTTGGTGAAAAAATGTTTGCTGAGATTTCAGCAAACGAGTAGTTTTTTGGAAGCTTGGCAACCCCTTTCAAATGAAAGTGTTTTTCGCCAGTCTCTGCATGGGGTACTTCAAGAGGAAACAAACCATAGAAATAGAACTTAGAACTACTTCATTTGGTCATGTTTCAAGGAGCTAGCACAAACCGTGTTTGATTTAGAATTCCAAAAACAGCTATCTATGTAGGAGAAAACAGAGTGAAACCTAAAAATTCAAACTGTTACTGGAAACGAATGCTTCAACCTAGAAGAATAATATTTGGGCAGCCAAGTGGGATTAGTGAACTGATCATTACCACCAAGTATCATCAAGATTTGTTAAAAAAATGTTTGCTGAGATTTCAGCAAACTAGTAGTTTTTTGGAAGCTTGGCAACCCCTTTCAAACGAAAGTGTTTGCTCCAGTCTCTGCATGGGGTACTTCAAGAGGAAACAAACCATAGAGATAGAACTTAGAACTACTTCATTTTGTCAAGTTTCAAGGAGCTAGCACAAACCGTGTTTGATTTAGAGTTTCAAAGACATCTATCTATATAGCAGAAAACAGAGTGAAACCTAAAATTTCAAAGTGTTACTGGAAACGAACGCTTGAACCCTAGAAGAGTAAAAATTGGGCAGCCAAGTGGGCTTAGTGCACTGATCATTACCACCTAGTATCATCAAGATTTGGTGAAAAAATGTTTGCTGAGATTTCAGCAAACGAGTAGTTTTTTGGAAGCTTGGCAACACCTTTCAAATGAAAGTGTTTTTCGCCAGTCTCTGCATGGGGTACTTCAAGAGGAAACAAACCATAGAGATAGAACTTAGAACTACTTCATTTGGTCATGTTTCAAGGAGCTAGCACAAACCGTGTTTGATTTAGAATTCCAAATACAGCTATCTATGTAGGAGAAAACAGAGTGAAACCTAAAAATTCAAACTGTTACTGGAAACGAATGCTTCAACCTAGAAGAATAAAAATGGGGCAGCCAAGTGGGATTAGTGAACTGATCATTACCACCAAGTATCATCAAGATTTGGTGAAAAAATGCTTGCTGAGATTTCAGCAAACTAGTAGTTTTTTGGAAGCTTGGCAACCCCTTTCAAACGAAAGTGTTTTTCGCCAGTCTCAGCATGGGGTACTTCAAGAGGAAACAAACCATAGAGATAGAACTTAGAACTACTTAATTTGGTCAAGTTTCAAGGAGCTAGCACAAACTGTGTATGATTTAGAATTCCAAACACAGCTATCTATGTAGGAGAAAACAAAGTGAAACCTAAAAATTCAAACTGTTACTGGAAACGAAAGCTTCAACCTTGAAGAATAAAATTTGGGCAGCCAAGTGGGATTAGTGAACTGATCATTATCACCAAGTATCATCAAGATTTGGTGAAAAAATGTTTGCTGAGATTTCAGCAAACTAGTAGTTTTTTGGAAGCTTGGCAACCCCTTTCAAACGAAAGTGTTTTGCGCCAGTCTCTGCATGGGGTACTTCAAGAGGAAACAAACCATAGAGATAGAACTTAGAACTACTTCATTTTGTCAAGTTTCAAGGAGCTAGCACAAACCGTGTTTGATTTAGAGTTTCAAAGACATCTATCTATATAGCAGAAAACAGAGTGAAACCTAAAATATCAAAGTGTTACTGGAAACGAACGCTTGAACCTAGAAGAGTAAAAATTGGGCAGCCAAGTGGGCTTAGTGCACTGATCATTACCACCTAGTATCATCAAGATTTGGTGAAAAAATGTTTGCTGAGATTTCAGCAAACGAGTAGTTTTTTGGAAGCTTGCCAACCCCTTTCAAACGAAAGTGTTTTTCGCCAGTCTCTGCATGGGGTACTTCAAGAGGAAACAAACCATAGAGATAGAACTTAGAACTACTTCATTTGGTCAAGTTTCAAGGAGCTAGCACAAACTGTATTTGATTTAGAATTCCAAACACAGCTATCTATGTAGGAGAAAACAGAGTGAAACCTAAAAATTCAAACTGTTACTGGAAACGAATGCTTCAAACTAGAAGAATAATATTTGGGCAGCCAAGTGGGATTAGTGAACTGATCATTACCACCAAGTATCATCAAGATTTGTTGAAAAAATGTTTGCTGAGATTTCAGCAAACTAGTAGTTTTTTGGAAGCTTGGCAACCCCTTTCAAACGAAAGTGTTTTGCGCCAGTCTCTGCATGGGGTACTTCAAGAGGAAACAAACCATAGAGATAGAACTTAGAACTACTTCATTTTGTCAAGTTTCAAGGAGCTAGCACAAACCGTGTTTGATTTAGAGTTTCAAAGACATCTATCTATATAGCAGAAAACAGAGTGAAACCTAAAATTTCAAAGTGTTACTGGAAACGAACGCTTGAACCTAGAAGAGTAAAAATTGGGCAGCCAAGTGGGCTTAGTGCACTGATCATTACCACCTAGTATCATCAAGATTTGGTGAAAAAATGTTTGCTGAGATTTCAGCAAACGAGTAGTTTTTTGGAAGCTTGGCAACCCCTTTCAAATGAAAGTGTTTTTCGCCAGTCTCTGCATGGGGTACTTCAAGAGGAAACAAACCATAGAGATAGAACTTAGAACTACTTCATTTGGTCATGTTTCAAGGAGCTAGCACAAACCGTGTTTGATTTAGAATTCCAAACACAGCTATCTATGTAGGAGAAAACAGAGTGAAACCTAAAAATTCAAACTGTTACTGGAAACGAATGCTTCAACCTAGAAGAATAATATTTGGGCAGCCAAGTGGGATTAGTGAACTGATCATTACCACCAAGTATCATCAAGTTTTGTTAAAAAAATGTTTGCTGAGATTTCAGCAAACTAGTAGTTTTTTGGAAGCTTGGCAACCCCTTTCAAACGAAAGTGTTTTGCTCCAGTCTCTGCATGGGGTACTTCAAGAGGAAACAAACCATAGAGATAGAACTTAGAACTACTTCATTTTGTCAAGTTTCAAGGAGCTAGCACAAACCGTGTTTGATTTAGAGTTTCAAAGACATCTATCTATATAGCAGAAAACAGAGTGAAACCTAAAATTTCAAAGTGTTACTGGAAACGAACGCTTGAACCTAGAAGAGTAAAAATTGGGCAGCCAAGTGGGCTTAGTGCACTGATCATTACCACCTAGTATCATCAAGATTTGGTGAAAAAATGTTTGCTGAGATTTCAGCAAACGAGTAGTTTTTTGGAAGCTTGGCAACCCCTTTCAAATGAAAGTGTTTTTCGCCAGTCTCTGCATGGGATACTTCAAGAGGAAACAAACCATAGAGATAGAACTTAGAACTACTTCATTTGGTCATGTTTCAAGGAGCTAGCACAAACCGTGTTTGATTTAGAATTCCAAACACAGCTATCTATGTAGGAGAAAACAGAGTGAAACCTAAAAATTCAAACTGTTACTGGAAACGAATGCTTCAACCTAGAAGAATAAAAATGGGGCAGCCAAGTGGGATTAGTGAACTGATCATTACCACCAAGTATCATCAAGATTTCGTGAAAAAATGCTTGCTGAGATTTCAGCAAACTAGTAGTTTTTTGGAAGCTTGGCAACCCCTTTCAAACGAAAGTGTTTTTCGCCAGTCTCAGCATGGGGTACTTCAAGAGGAAACAAACCATAGAGATAGAACTTAGAACTACTTCATTTGGTCAAGTTTCAAGGAGCTAGCACAAACTGTGTTTGATTTAGAATTCCAAACACAGCTATCTATGTAGGAGAAAACAGAGTGAAACCTAAAAATTCAAACTGTTACTGGAAACGAAAGCTTCAACCTTGAAGAATAAAATTTGGGCAGCCAAGTGGGATTAGTGAACTGATCATTATCACCAAGTATCATCAAGATTTGGTGAAAAAATGTTTGCTGAGATTTCAGCAAACTAGTAGTTTTTTGGAAGCTTGGCAACCCCTTTCAAACGAAAGTGTTTTGCGCCAGTCTCTGCATGGGGTACTTCAAGAGGAAACAAACCATAGAGATAGAACTTAGAACTACTTCATTTTGTCAAGTTTCAAGGAGCTAGCACAAACCGTGTTTGATTCAGAGTTTCAAAGACATCTATCTATATAGCAGAAAACAGAGTGAAACCTAAAATATCAAAGTGTTACTGGAAACGAACGCTTGAACCTAGAAGAGTAAAAATTGGGCAGCCAAGTGGGCTTAGTGCACTGATCATTACCACCTAGTATCATCAAGATTTGGTGAAAAAATGTTTGCTGAGATTTCAGCAAACGAGTAGTTTTTTGGAAGCTTGGCAACCCCTTTCAAACGAAAGTGTTTTTCGCCAGTCTCTGCATGGGGTACTTCAAGAGGAAACAAACCATAGAGATAGAACTTAGAACTACTTCATTTGGTCAAGTTTCAAGGAGCTAGCACAAACTGTGTTTGATTTAGAATTCCAAACACAGCTATCTATGTAGGAGAAAACAGAGTGAAACCTAAAAATTCAAACTGTTACTGGAAACGAATGCTTCAACCTAGAAGAATAATATTTGGGCAGCCAAGTGGGATTAGTGAACTGATCATTACCACCAAGTATCATCAAGATTTGTTGATAAAATGTTTGCTGAGATTTCAGCAAACTAGTAGTTTTTTGGAAGCTTGGCAACCCCTTTCAAACGAAAGTGTTTTGCGCCAGTCTCTGCATGGGGTACTTCAAGAGGAAACAAACCATAGAGATAGAACTTAGAACTACTTCATTTTGTCAAGTTTCAAGGAGCTAGCACAAACCGTGTTTGATTTAGAGTTTCAAAGACATCTATCTATATAGCAGAAAACAGAGTGAAACCTAAAATTTCAAAGTGTTACTGGAAACGAACGCTTGAACCTAGAAGAGTAAAAATTGGGCAGCCAAGTGGGCTTAGTGCACTGATCATTACCACCTAGTATCATCAAGATTTGGTGAAAAAATGTTTGCTGAGATTTCAGCAAACGAGTAGTTTTTTGGAAGCTTGGCAACCCCTTTCAAATGAAAGTGTTTTTCGCCAGTCTCTGCATGGGGTACTTCAAGAGGAAACAAACCATAGAGATAGAACTTAGAACTACTTCATTTGGTCATGTTTCAAGGAGATAGCACAAACCGTGTTTGATTTAGAATTCCAAACACAGCTATCTATGTAGGAGACAACAGAGTGAAACCTAAAAATTCAAACTGTTACTGGAAACGAATGCTTCAACCTAGAAGAATAAAAATGGGGCAGCCAAGTGGGATTAGTGAACTGATCATTACCACCAAGTATCATCAAGATTTGGTGAAAAAATGTTTGCTGAAATTTCAGCAAACTAGTAGTTTTTTGGAAGCTTGGCAACCCCTTTCAAACGAAAGTGTTTTTCGCCAGTCTCAGCATGGGGTACTTCAAGAGGAAACAAACCATAGAGATAGAACTTAGAACTACTTCATTTGGTCAAGTTTCAAGGAGCTAGCACAAACTGTGTTTGATTTAGAATTCCAAACACAGCTATCTATGTAGGAGAAAACAAAGTGATACCTAAAAATTCAAACTGTTACTGGAAACGAAAGCTTCAACCTAGAAGAATAAAATTTGGGCAGCCAAGTGGGATTAGTGAACTGATCATTACCACCAAGTATCATCAAGATTTGTTGAAAAAATGTTTGCTGAGATTTCAGCAAACTAGTAGTTTTTTGGAAGCTTGGCAACCCCTTTCAAACGAAAGTGTTTTGCGCCAGTCTCTGCATGGGGTACTTCAAGAGGAAACAAACCATAGAGATAGAACTTAGAACTACTTCATTTTGTCAAGTTTCAAGGAGCTAGCACAAACCGTGTTTGATTTAGAGTTTCAAAGACATCTATCTATATAGCAGAAAACAGAGTGAAACCTAAAATATCAAAGTGTTACTGGAAACGAACGCTTGAACCTAGAAGAGTAAAAATTGGGCAGCCAAGTGGGCTTAGTGCACTGATCATTACCACCTAGTATCATCAAGATTTGGTGAAAAAATGTTTGCTGAGATTTCAGCAAACGAGTAGTTTTTTGGAAGCTTGGCAACCCCTTTCAAACGAAAGTGTTTTTCGCCAGTCTCTGCATGGGGTACTTCAAGAGGAAACAAACCATAGAGATAGAACTTAGAACTACTTCATTTGGTCAAGTTTCAAGGAGCTAGCACAAACTGTATTTGATTTAGAATTCCAAAACACAGCTATCTATGTAGGAGAAAACAGAGTGAAACCTAAAAATTCAAACTGTTACTGGAAACGAATGCTTCAAACTAGAAGAATAATATTTGGGCAGCCAAGTGGGATTAGTGAACTGATCATTACCACCAAGTATCATCAAGATTTGTTGAAAAAATGTTTGCTGAGATTTCAGCAAACTAGTAGTTTTTTGGAAGCTTGGCAACCCCTTTCAAACGAAAGTGTTTTGCGCCAGTCTCTGCATGGGGTACTTCAAGAGGAAACAAACCATAGAGATAGAACTTAGAACTACTTCATTTTGTCAAGTTTCAAGGAGCTAGCACAAACCGTGTTTGATTTAGAGTTTCAAAGACATCTATCTATATAGCAGAAAACAGAGTGAAACCTAAAATTTCAAAGTGTTACTGGAAACGAACGCTTGAACCTAGAAGAGTAAAAATTGGGCAGCCAAGTGGGCTTAGTGCACTGATCATTACCACCTAGTATCATCAAGATTTGGTGAAAAAATGTTTGCTGAGATTTCAGCAAACGAGTAGTTTTTTGGAAGCTTGGCAACCCCTTTCAAATGAAAGTGTTTTTCGCCAGTCTCTGCATGGGGTACTTCAAGAGGAAACAAACCATAGAGATAGAACTTAGAACTACTTCATTTGGTCATGTTTCAAGGAGCTAGCACAAACCGTGTTTGATTTAGAATTCCAAACACAGCTATCTATGTAGGAGAAAACAGAGTGAAACCTAAAAATTCAAACTGTTACTGGAAACGAATGCTTCAACCTAGAAGAATAATATTTGGGCAGCCAAGTGGGATTAGTGAACTGATCATTACCACCAAGTATCATCAAGTTTTGTTAAAAAAATGGTTTGCTGAGATTTCAGCAAACTAGTAGTTTTTTGGAAGCTTGGCAACCCCTTTCAAACGAAAGTGTTTTGCTCCAGTCTCTGCATGGGGTACTTCAAGAGGAAACAAACCATAGAGATAGAACTTAGAACTACTTCATTTTGTCAAGTTTCAAGGAGCTAGCACAAACCGTGTTTGATTTAGAGTTTCAAAGACATCTATCTATATAGCAGAAAACAGAGTGAAACCTAAAATTTCAAAGTGTTACTGGAAACGAACGCTTGAACCTAGAAGAGTAAAAATTGGGCAGCCAAGTGGCTTAGTGCACTGATCATTACCACCTAGTATCATCAAGATTTGGTGAAAAAATGTTTGCTGAGATTTCAGCAAACGAGTAGTTTTTTGGGAAGCTTGGCAACCCCTTTCAAATGAAAGTGTTTTTCGCCAGTCTCTGCATGGGATACTTCAAGAGGAAACAAACCATAGAGATAGAACTTAGAACTACTTCATTTGGTCATGTTTCAAGGAGCTAGCACAAACCGTGTTTGATTTAGAATTCCAAACACAGCTATCTATGTAGGAGAAACAGAGTGAAACCTAAAAATTCAAACTGTTACTGAAAACGAATGCTTCAACCTAGAAGAATAAAAATGGGGCAGCCAAGTGGGATTAGTGAACTGATCATTACCACCAAGTATCATCAAGATTTGGTGAAAAAATGCTTGCTGAGATTTCAGCAAACTAGTAGTTTTTTGGAAGCTTGGCAACCCCTTTCAAACGAAAGTGTTTTTCGCCAGTCTCAGCATGGGGTACTTCAAGAGGAAACAAACCATAGAGATAGAACTTAGAACTACTTCATTTGGTCAAGTTTCAAGGAGCTAGCACAAACTGTGTTTGATTTAGAATTCCAAACACAGCTATCTATGTAGGAGAAAACAAAGTGAAACCTAAAAATTCAAACTGTTACTGGAAACGAAAGCTTCAACCTTGAAGAATAAAATTTGGGCAGCCAAGTGGGATTAGTGAACTGATCATTATCACCAAGTATCATCAAGATTTGGTGAAAAAATGTTTGCTGAGATTTCAGCAAACTAGTAGTTTTTTGGAAGCTTGGCAACCCCTTTCAAACGAAAGTGTTTTGCGCCAGTCTCTGCATGGGGTACTTCAAGAGGAAACAAACCATAGAGATAGAACTTAGAACTACTTCATTTTGTCAAGTTTCAAGGAGCTAGCACAAACCGTGTTTGATTCAGAGTTTCAAAGACATCTATCTATATAGCAGAAAACAGAGTGAAACCTAAAATATCAAAGTGTTACTGGAAACGAACGCTTGAACCTAGAAGAGTAAAAATTGGGCAGCCAAGTGGGCTTAGTGCACTGATCATTACCACCTAGTATCATCAAGATTTGGTGAAAAAATGTTTGCTGAGATTTCAGCAAACGAGTAGTTTTTTGGAAGCTTGGCAACCCCTTTCAAACGAAAGTGTTTTTCGCCAGTCTCTGCATGGGGTACTTCAAGAGGAAACAAACCATAGAGATAGAACTTAGAACTACTTCATTTGGTCAAGTTTCAAGGAGCTAGCACAAACTGTGTTTGATTTAGAATTCCAAACACAGCTACCTATGTAGGAGAAAACAGAGTGAAACCTAAAAATTCAAACTGTTACTGGAAACGAATGCTTCAACCTAGAAGAATAATATTTGGGCAGCCAAGTGGGATTAGTGAACTGATCATTACCACCAAGTATCATCAAGATTTGTTGATAAAATGTTTGCTGAGATTTCAGCAAACTAGTAGTTTTTTGGAAGCTTGGCAACCCCTTTCAAACGAAAGTGTTTTGCGCCAGTCTCTGCATGGGGTACTTCAAGAGGAAACAAACCATAGAGATAGAACTTAGAACTACTTCATTTTGTCAAGTTTCAAGGAGCTAGCACAAACCGTGTTTGATTTAGAGTTTCAAAGACATCTATCTATATAGCAGAAAACAGAGTGAAACCTAAAATTTCAAAGTGTTACTGGAAACGAACGCTTGAACCTAGAAGAGTAAAAATTGGGCAGCCAAGTGGGCTTAGTGCACTGATCATTACCACCTAGTATCATCAAGATTTGGTGAAAAAATGTTTGCTGAGATTTCAGCAAACGAGTAGTTTTTTGGAAGCTTGGCAACCCCTTTCAAATGAAAGTGTTTTTCGCCAGTCTCTGCATGGGGTACTTCAAGAGGAAACAAACCATAGAGATAGAACTTAGAACTACTTCATTTGGTCATGTTTCAAGGAGATAGCACAAACCGTGTTTGATTTAGAATTCCAAACACAGCTATCTATGTAGGAGACAACAGAGTGAAACCTAAAAATTCAAACTGTTACTGGAAACGAATGCTTCAACCTAGAAGAATAAAAATGGGGCAGCCAAGTGGGATTAGTGAACTGATCATTACCACCAAGTATCATCAAGATTTGGTGAAAAAATGTTTGCTGAAATTTCAGCAAACTAGTAGTTTTTTGGAAGCTTGGCAACCCCTTTCAAACGAAAGTGTTTTTCGCCAGTCTCAGCATGGGGTACTTCAAGAGGAAACAAACCATAGAGATAGAACTTAGAACTACTTCATTTGGTCAAGTTTCAAGGAGCTAGCACAAACTGTGTTTGATTTAGAATTCCAAACACAGCTATCTATGTAGGAGAAAACAAAGTGATACCTAAAAATTCAAACTGTTACTGGAAACGAAAGCTTCAACCTAGAAGAATAAAATTTGGGCAGCCAAGTGGGATTAGTGAACTGATCATTACCACCAAGTATCATCAAGATTTGTTGAAAAAATGTTTGCTGAGATTTCAGCAAACTAGTAGTTTTTTGGAAGCTTGGCAACCCCTTTCAAACGAAAGTGTTTTGCGCCAGTCTCTGCATGGGGTACTTCAAGAGGAAACAAACCATAGAGATAGAACTTAGAACTACTTCATTTTGTCAAGTTTCAAGGAGCTAGCACAAACCGTGTTTGATTTAGAGTTTCAAAGACATCTATCTATATAGCAGAAAACAGAGTGAAACCTAAAATTTCAAAGTGTTACTGGAAACGAACGCTTGAACCTAGAAGAGTAAAAATTGGGCAGCCAAGTGGGCTTAGTGCACTGATCATTACCACCTAGTATCATCAAGATTTGGTGAAAAAATGTTTGCTGAGATTTCAGCAAACGAATAGTTTTTTGGAAGCTTGGAAACCCCTTTCAAATGAAAGTGTTTTTCGCCAGTCTCTGCATGGGGTACTTCAAGAGGAAACAAACCATAGAGATAGAACTTAGAACTACTTCATTTGGTCATGTTTCAAGGAGCTAGCACAAACCGTGTTTGATTTAGAATTCCAAACACAGCTATCTATGTAGGAGAAAACAGAGTGAAACCTAAAAATTCAAACTGTTACTGGAAACGAATGCTTCAACCTAGAAGAATAAAAATTGGGCAGCCAAGTGGGATTAGTGAACTGATCATTACCACCAAGTATCATCAAGATTTGGTGAAAAAATGTTTGCTGAGATTTCAGCAAACTAGTAGTTTTTTGGAAGGTTGGCAACCCCTTTCAAACGAAAGTGTTTTTCGCCAGTCTCAGCATGGGGTACTTCAAGAGGAAACAAACCATAGAGATAGAACTTAGAACTACTTCATTTGGTCAAGTTTCAAGGAGCTAGCACAAACTGTGTTTGATTTAGAATTCCAAACACAGCTATCTATGTAGGAGAAAACAAAGTGAAACCTAAAAATTCAAACTGTTACTGGAAACGAAAGCTTCAACCTTGAAGAATAAAATTTGGGCAGCCAAGTGGGATTAGTGAACTGATCATTACCACCAAGTATCATCAAGATTTGGTGAAAAAATGTTTGCTGAGATTTCAGCAAACTAGTAGTTTTTTGGAAGCTTGGCAACCCCTTTCAAACGAAAGTGTTTTGCGCCAGTCTCTGCATGGGGTACTTCAAGAGGAAACAAACCATAGAGATAGAACTTAGAACTACTTCATTTTGTCAAGTTTCAAGGACCTAGCACAAACCGTGTTTGATTTAGAGTTTCAAAGACATCTATCTATATAGCAGAAAACAGAGTGAAACCTAAAATATCAAAGTGTTACTTTAAACGAACGCTTGAACCTAGAAGAGTAAAAATTGGGCAGCCAAGTGGGCTTAGTGCACTGATCATTACCACCTAGTATCATCAAGATTTGGTGAAAAAATGTTTGCTGAGATTTCAGCAAACGAGTAGTTTTTTGGAAGCTTGGCAACCCCTTTCAAATGAAAGTGTTTTTCGCCAGTCTCTGCATGGGGTACTTCAAGAGGAAACAAACCATAGAGATAGAACTTAGAACTATTTCATTTGGTCATGTTTCAAGAAGCTAGCACAAACCGTGTTTGATTTAGAATTCCAAACACAGCTATCTATGTAGGAACAAACAGAGTGAAACCTAAAAATTCAAACTGTTACTGGAAACGAAAGCTTCAACCTAGAAGAATAATATTTGGGCAGCCAAGTGGGATTAGTGAACTGATCATTACCACCAAGTATCATCAAGATTTGGTGAAAAAATGCTTGCTGAGATTTCAGGAAACTAGTAGTTTTTTGGAAGCTTGGCAACCCCTTTCAAACGAAAGTGTTTTTCGCCAGTCTCAGCATGGGGTACTTCAAGAGGAAACAAACCATAGAGATAGAACTTAGAACTACTTCATTTGGTCAAGTTTCAAGGAGCTAGCAAAAACCGTGTTTGATTTAGAATTCCAAACACAGCTATCTATGTAGGAGAAAACAGAGTGAAACCTAAAAATTCAAACTGTTACTGGAAACGAATGCTTCAACCTAGAAGAATAATATTTGGGCAGCCAAGTGGGATTAGTGAACTGATCATTACCACCAAGTATCATCAAGATTTGTTAAAAAAATGTTTGCTGAGATTTCAGCAAACTAGTAGTTTTTTGGAAGCTTGGCAACCCCTTTCAAACGAAAGTGTTTTGCTCCAGTCTCTGCATGGGGTACTTCAAGAGGAAACAAACCATAGAGATAGAACTTAGAACTACTTCATTTTGTCAAGTTTCAAGGAGCTAGCACAAACCGTGTTTGATTTAGAGTTTCAAAGACATCTATCTATATAGCAGAAAACAGAGTGAAACCTAAAATTTCAAAGTGTTACTGGAAACGAACGCTTGAACCTAGAAGAGTAAAAATTGGGCAGCCAAGTGGGCTTAGTGCACCGATCATTACCACCTAGTATCATCAAGATTTGGTGAAAAAATGTTTGCTGAGATTTCAGCAAACGAGTAGTTTTTTGGAAGCTTGGCAACCCCTTTCAAATGAAAGTGTTTTTCGCCAGTCTCTGCATGGGGTACTTCAAGAGGAAACAAACCATAGAGATAGAACTTAGAACTACTTCATTTGGTCATGTTTCAAGGAGCTAGCACAAACCGTGTTTGATTTAGAATTCCAAACACAGCTATCTATGTAGGAGAAAACAGAGTGAAACCTAAAAATTCAAACTGTTACTGGAAACGAATGCTTCAACCTAGAAGAATAATATTTGGGCAGCCGAGTGGGATTAGTGAACTGATCATTACCACCAAGTATCATCAAGATTTGTTAAAAAAATGTTTGCTGAGATTTCAGCAAACTAGTAGTTTTTTGGAAGCTTGGCAACCCCTTTCAAACGAAAGTGTTTTGCGCCAGTCTCTGCATGGGGTACTTCAAGAGGAAACAAACCATAGAGATAGAACTTAGAACTACTTCATTTTGTCAAGTTTCAAGGAGCTAGCACAAACCGTGTTTGATTTAGAGTTTCAAAGACATCTATCTATATAGCAGAAAACAGAGTGAAACCTAAAATTTCAAAGTGTTACTGGAAACGAACGCTTGAACCTAGAAGAGTAAAAATTGGGCAGCCAAGTGGGCTTAGTGCACTGATCATTACCACCTAGTATCATCAAGATTTGGTGAAAAAATGTTTGCTGAGATTTCAGCAAACGAGTAGTTTTTTGGAAGCTTGGCAACCCCTTTCAAATGAAAGTGTTTTTCGCCAGTCTCTGCATGGGGTACTTCAAGAGGAAACAAACCATAGAGATAGAACTTAGAACTACTTCATTTGGTCATGTTTCAAGGAGCTAGCACAAACCGTGTTTGATTTAGAATTCCAAACACAGCTATCTATGTAGGAGAAAACAGAGTGAAACCTAAAAATTCAAACTGTTACTGGAAACGAATGCTTCAACCTAGAAGAATAAAAATGGGGCAGCCAAGTGGGATTAGTGAACTGATCATTACCACCAAGTATCATCAAGATTTGGTGAAAAAATGCTTGCTGAGATTTCAGCAAACTAGTAGTTTTTTGGAAGCTTGGCAACCCCTTTCAAACGAAAGTGTTTTTCGCCAGTCTCAGCATGGGGTACTTCAAGAGGAAACAAACCATAGAGATAGAACTTAGAACTACTTCATTTGGTCAAGTTTCAAGGAGCTAGCACAAACTGTGTTTGATTTAGAATTCCAAACACAGCTATCTATGTAGGAGAAAACAAAGTGAAACCTAAAAATTCAAACTGTTACTGGAAACGAAAGCTTCAACCTTGAAGAATAAAATTTGGGCAGCCAAGTGGGATTAGTGAACTGATCATTACCACCAAGTATCATCAAGATTTGGTGAAAAAATGTTTGCTGAGATTTCAGCAAACTAGTAGTTTTTTGGAAGCTTGGCAACCCCTTTCAAACGAAAGTGTTTTGCGCCAGTCTCTGCATGGGGTACTTCAAGAGGAAACAAACCATAGAGATAGAACTTAGAACTACTTCATTTTGTCAAGTTTCAAGGAGCTAGCACAAACCGTGTTTGATTTAGAGTTTCAAAGACATCTATCTATATAGCAGAAAACAGAGTGAAACCTAAAATTTCAAAGTGTTACTGGAAACGAACGCTTGAACCTAGAAGAGTAAAAATTGGGCAGCCAAGTGGGCTTAGTGCACCGATCATTACCACCTAGTATCATCAAGATTTGGTGAAAAAATGTTTGCTGAGATTTCAGCAAACGAGTAGTTTTTTGGAAGCTTGGCAACCCCTTTCAAATGAAAGTGTTTTTCGCCAGTCTCTGCATGGGGTACTTCAAGAGGAAACAAACCATAGAGATAGAACTTAGAACTACTTCATTTGGTCATGTTTCAAGGAGCTAGCACAAACCGTGTTTGATTTAGAATTCCAAACACAGCTATCTATGTAGGAGAAAACAGAGTGAAACCTAAAAATTCAAACTGTTACTGGAAACGAATGCTTCAACCTAGAAGAATAATATTTGGGCAGCCGAGTGGGATTAGTGAACTGATCATTACCACCAAGTATCATCAAGATTTGTTAAAAAAATGTTTGCTGAGATTTCAGCAAACTAGTAGTTTTTTGGAAGCTTGGCAACCCCTTTCAAACGAAAGTGTTTTGCGCCAGTCTCTGCATGGGGTACTTCAAGAGGAAACAAACCATAGAGATAGAACTTAGAACTACTTCATTTTGTCAAGTTTCAAGGAGCTAGCACAAACCGTGTTTGATTTAGAGTTTCAAAGACATCTATCTATATAGCAGAAAACAGAGTGAAACCTAAAATTTCAAAGTGTTACTGGAAACAAACGCTTGAACCTAGAAGAGTAAAAATTGGGCAGCCAAGTGGGCTTAGTGCACTGATCATTACCACCTAGTATCATCAAGATTTGGTGAAAAAATGTTTGCTGAGATTTCAGCAAACGAGTAGTTTTTTGGAAGCTTGGCAACCCCTTTCAAATGAAAGTGTTTTTCGCCAGTCTCTGCATGGGGTACTTCAAGAGGAAACAAACCATAGAGATAGTACTTAGAACTACTTCATTTGGTCATGTTTCAAGGAGCTAGCACAAACCGTGTTTGATTTAGAATTCCAAACACAGCTATCTATGTAGGAGAAAACAGAGTGAAACCTAAAAATTCAAACTGTTACTGGAAACGAATGCTTCAACCTAGAAGAATAAAAATGGGGCAGCCAAGTGGGATTAGTGAACTGATCATTACCACCAAGTATCATCAAGATTTGGTGAAAAAATGCTTGCTGAGATTTCAGCAAACTAGTAGTTTTTTGGAAGCTTGGCAACCCCTTTCAAACGAAAGTGTTTTTCGCCAGTCTCAGCATGGGGTACTTCAAGAGGAAACAAACCATAGAGATAGAACTTAGAACTACTTCATTTGGTCAAGTTTCAAGGAGCTAGCACAAACTGTGTTTGATTTAGAATTCCAAACACAGCTATCTATGTAGGAGAAAACAAAGTGAAACCTAAAAATTCAAACTGTTACTGGAAACGAAAGCTTCAACCTTGAAGAATAAAATTTGGGCAGCCAAGTGGGATTAGTGAACTGATCATTACCACCAAGTATCATCAAGATTTGGTGAAAAAATGTTTGCTGAGATTTCAGCAAACTAGTAGTTTTTTGGAAGCTTGGCAACCCCTTTCGAACGAAAGTGTTTTGCGCCAGTCTCTGCATGGGGTACTTCAAGAGGAAACAAACCATAGAGATAGAACTTAGAACTACTTCATTTTGTCAAGTTTCAAGGAGCTAGCACAAACCGTGTTTGATTTAGAGTTTCAAAGACATCTATCTATATAGCAGAAAACAGAGTGAAACCTAAAATATCAAAGTGTTACTGGAAACGAACGCTTGAACCTAGAAGAGTAAAAATTGGGCAGCCAAGTGGGCTTAGTGCACTGATCATTACCACCTAGTATCATCAAGATTTGGTGAAAAAATGTTTGCTGAGATTTCAGCAAACGAGTAGTTTTTTGGAAGCATGGCAACCCCTTTCAAACGAAAGTGTTTTTCGCCAGTCTCTGCATGGGGTACTTCAAGAGGAAACAAACCATAGAGATAGAACTTAGAGCTACTTCATTTGGTCAAGTTTCAAGGAGCTAGCACAAACTGTGTTTGATTTAGAATTCCAAACACAGCTATCTATGTAGGAGAAAACAGAGTGAAACCTAAAAATTCAAACTGTTACTGGAAACGAATGCTTCAACCTAGAAGAATAATATTTGGGCAGCCAAGTGGGATTAGTGAACTGATCATTACCACCAAGTATCATCAAGATTTGGTGAAAAAATGTTTGCTGAGATTTCAGCAAACTAGTAGTTTTTTGGAAGCTTGGCAACCCCTTTCAAACGAAAGTGTTTTGCGCCAGTCTCTGCATGGGGTACTTCAAGAGGAAACAAACCATAGAGATAGAACTTAGAACTACTTCATTTTGTCAAGTTTCAAGGAGCTAGCACAAACCGTGTTTGATTTAGAGTTTCAAAGACATCTATCTATATAGCAGAAAACAGAGTGAAACCTAAAATTTCAAAGTGTTACTGGAAACGAACGCTTGAACCTAGAAGAATAAAAATTGGGCAGCCAAGTGGGCTTAGTGCACTGATCATTACCACCTAGTATCATCAAGATTTGGTGAAAAAATGTTTGCTGAGATTTCAGCAAACGAGTAGTTTTTTGGAAGCTTGGCAACCCCTTTCAAATGAAAGTGTTTTTCGCCAGTCTCTGCATGGGGTACTTCAAGAGGAAACAAACCATAGAGATAGAACTTAGAACTACTTCATTTGGTCATGTTTCAAGGAGATAGCACAAACCGTGGTTGATTTAGAATTCCAAACACAGCTATCTATGTAGGAGAAAACAGAGTGAAACCTAAAAATTCAAACTGTTACTGGAAACGAATGCTTCAACCTAGAAGAATAATATTTGGGCAGCCAAGTGGGATTAGTGAACTGATCATTACCACCAAGTATCATCAAGATTTGTTAAAAAAATGTTTGCTGAGATTTCAGCAAACTAGTAGTTTTTTGGAAGCTTGGCAACCCCTTTCAAACGAAAGTGTTTTGCTCCAGTCTCTGCATGGGGTACTTCAAGAGGAAACAAACCATAGAGATAGAACTTAGAACTACTTCATTTTGTCAAGTTTCAAGGAGCTAGCACAAACCGTGTTTGATTTAGAGTTTCAAAGACATCTATCTATATAGCAGAAAACAGAGTGAAACCTAAAATTTCAAAGTGTTACTGGAAACGAACGCTTGAACCTAGAAGAGTAAAAATTGGGCAGCCAAGTGGGCTTAGTGCACCGATCATTACCACCTAGTATCATCAAGATTTGGTGAAAAAATGTTTGCTGAGATTTCAGCAAACGAGTAGTTTTTTGGAAGCTTGGCAACCCCTTTCAAATGAAAGTGTTTTTCGCCAGTCTCTGCATGGGGTACTTCAAGAGGAAACAAACCATAGAGATAGAACTTAGAACTACTTCATTTGGTCAAGTTTCAAGGAGCTAGCACAAACCGTGTTTGATTTAGAATTCCAAACACAGCTATCTATGTAGGAGAAAACAGAGTGAAACCTAAAAATTCAAACTGTTACTGGAAAAGAATGCTTCAACCTAGAAGAATAATATTTGGGCAGCCGAGTGGGATTAGTGAACTGATCATTACCACCAAGTATCATCAAGATTTGTTAAAAAAATGTTTGCTGAGATTTCAGCAAACTAGTAGTTTTTTGGAAGCTTGGCAACCCCTTTCAAACGAAAGTGTTTTGCGCCAGTCTCTGCATGGGGTACTTCAAGAGGAAACAAACCATAGAGATAGAACTTAGAACTACTTCATTTTGTCAAGTTTCAAGGAGCTAGCACAAACCGTGTTTGATTTAGAGTTTCAAAGACATCTATCTATATAGCAGAAAACAGAGTGAAACCTAAAATTTCAAAGTGTTACTGGAAACGAACGCTTGAACCTAGAAGAGTAAAAATTGGGCAGCCAAGTGGGCTTAGTGCACTGATCATTACCACCTAGTATCATCAAGATTTGGTGAAAAAATGTTTGCTGAGATTTCAGCAAACGAGTAGTTTTTTGGAAGCTTGGCAACCCCTTTCAAATGAAAGTGTTTTTCGCCAGTCTCTGCATGGGGTACTTCAAGAGGAAACAAACCATAGAGATAGAACTTAGAACTACTTCATTTGGTGATGTTTCAAGGAGCTAGCACAAACCGTGTTTGATTTAGAATTCCAAACACAGCTATCTATGTAGGAGAAAACAGAGTGAAACCTAAAAATTCAAACTGTTACTGGAAACGAATGCTTCAACCTAGAAGAATAAAAATGGGGCAGCCAAGTGGGATTAGTGAACTGATCATTACCACCAAGTATCATCAAGATTTGGTGAAAAAATGCTTGCTGAGATTTCAGCAAACTAGTAGTTTTTTGGAAGCTTGGCAACCCCTTTCAAACGAAAGTGTTTTTCGCCAGTCACTGCATGGGGTACTTCAAGAGGAAACAAACCATAGAGATAGAACTTAGAACTACTTCATTTGGTCAAGTTTCAAGGAGCTAGCACAAACCATGTTTGATTTAGAATTTCAAAAACAGCTATCTATGTAGGAGAAAACAGAGTGAAACCTAAAAATTCAAACTGTTACTGGAAATGAATGCTTCAAACTAGAAGAATAAAAATTGGGCAGCCAAGTGGGATTAGTGAACTGATCATTACCACCAAGTATCATCAAGATTTGGTGAAAAAATGTTTGCTGAGATTTCAGCAAACTAGTAGTTTTTTGGAAGCTTGGCAACCCCTTTCAAACGAAAGTGTTTTGCGCCAGTCTCTGCATGGGGTACTTCAAGAGGAAACAAACCATAGAGATAGAACTTAGAACTACTTCATTTTGTCAAGTTTCAAGGAGCTAGCACAAACCGTGTTTGATTTAGAGTTTCAAAGACATCTATCTATATAGCAGAAAACAGAGTGAAACCTAAAATATCAAAGTGTTACTGGAAACGAACGCTTGAACCTAGAGAGTAAAAATTGGGCAGCCAAGTGGGCTTAGTGCACTGATCATTACCACCTAGTATCATCAAGATTTGGTGAAAAAATATTTGCTGAGATTTCAGCAAACGAGTAGTTTTTTGGAAGCTTGGCAACCCCTTTCAAACGAAAGTGTTTTTCGCCAGTCTCTGCATGGGGTACTTCAAGAGGAAACAAACCATAGAGATAGAACTTAGAACTACTTCATTTGGTCAAGTTTCAAGGAGCTAGCACAAACTGTGTTTGATTTAGAATTCCAAACACAGCTATCTATGTAGGAGAAAACAGAGTGAAACCTAAAAATTCAAACTGTTACTGGAAACGAATGCTTCAACCTAGAAGAATAATATTTGGGCAGCCAAGTGGGATTAGTGAACTGATCATTACCACCAAGTATCATCAAGATTTGGTGAAAAAATGTTTGCTGAGATTTCAGCAAACTAGTAGTTTTTTGGAAGCTTGGCAACCCCTTTCAAACGAAAGTGTTTTGCGCCAGTCTCTGCATGGGGTACTTCAAGAGGAAACAAACCATAGAGATAGAACTTAGAACTACTTCATTTTGTCAAGTTTCAAGGAGCTAGCACAAACCGTGTTTGATTTAGAGTTTCAAAGACATCTATCTATATAGCAGAAAACAGAGTGAAACCTAAAATTTCAAAGTGTTACTGGAAACGAACGCTTGAACCTAGAAGAATAAAAAATGGGCAGCCAAGTGGGCTTAGTGCACTGATCATTACCACCTAGTATCATCAAGATTTGGTGAAAAAATGTTTGCTGAGATTTCAGCAAACGAGTAGTTTTTTGGAAGCTTGGCAACCCCTTTCAAATGAAAGTGTTTTTCGCCAGTCTCTGCATGGGGTACTTCAAGAGGAAACAAACCATAGAGATAGAACTTAGAACTACTTCATTTGGTCATGTTTCAAGGAGATAGCACAAACCGTGTTTGATTTAGAATTCCAAACACAGCTATCTATGTAGGAGAAAACAGAGTGAAACCTAAAAATTCAAACTGTTACTGGAAACGAATGCTTCAACCTAGAAGAATAAAAATGGGGCAGCCAAGTGGGATTAGTGAACTGATCATTACCACCAAGTATCATCAAGATTTGGTGAAAAAATGTTTGCTGAGATTTCAGCAAACGAGTAGTTTTTTGGAAGCTTGGCAACCCCTTTCAAATGAAAGTGTTTTTCGCCAGTCTCTGCATGGGGTACTTCAAGAGGAAACAAACCATAGAGATAGAACTTAGAACTACTTCATTTGGTCATGTTTCAAGGAGCTAGCACAAACCGTGTTTGATTTAGAATTCCAAACACAGCTATCTATGTAGGAGAAAACAGAGTGAAACCTAAAAATTCAAACTGTTACTGGAAACGAATGCTTCAACCTAGAAGAATAAAAATTGGGCAGCCAAGTGGGATTAGTGAACTGATCATTACCACCAAGTATCATCAAGATTTGGTGAAAAAATGTTTGCTGAGATTTCAGCAAACTAGTAGTTTTTTGGAAGCTTGGCAACCCCTTTCAAACGAAAGTGTTTTTCGCCAGTCTCAGTATGGGGTACTTCAAGAGGAAACAAACCATAGAGATAGAACTTAGAACTACTTCATTTGGTCAAGTTTCAAGGAGCTAGCACAAACTGTGTTTGATTTAGAATTCCAAACACAGCTATCTATGTAGGAGAAAACAAAGTGAAACCTAAAAATTCAAACTGTTACTGGAAACGAAAGCTTCAACCTAGAAGAATAATATTTGGGCAGCCAAGTGGGATTAGTGAACTGATCATTACCACCAAGTATCATCAAGATTTGTTAAAAAAATGTTTGCTGAGATTTCAGCAAACTAGTAGTTTTTTGGAAGCTTGGCAACCCCTTTCAAACGAAAGTGTTTTGCTCCAGTCTCTGCATGGGGTACTTCAAGAGGAAACAAACCATAGAGATAGAACTTAGAACTACTTCATTTTGTCAAGTTTCAAGGAGCTAGCACAAACCGTGTTTGATTTAGAGTTTCAAAGACATCTATCTATATAATAGAAAACAGAGTGAAACCTAAAAATCAAAGTGTTACTGGAAACGAACGCTTGAACCTAGAAGAGTAAAAATTGGGCAGCCAAGTGGGCTTAGTGCACTGATCATTACCACCTAGTATCATCAAGATTTGGTGAAAAAATGTTTGCTGAGATTTCAGCAAACGAGTAGTTTTTTGGAAGCTTGGCAACCCCTTTCAAATGAAAGTGTTTTTCGCCAGTCTCTGCATGGGGTACTTCAAGAGGAAACAAACCATAGAGATAGAACTTAGAACTACTTCATTTGGTCATGTTTCAAGGAGCTAGCACAAACCGTGTTTGATTTAGAATTCCAAACACAGCTATCTATGTAGGAGAAAACAGAGTGAAACCTAAAAATTCAAACTGTTACTGGAAACGAATGCTTCAACCTAGAAGAATAAAAATGGGGCAGCCAAGTGGGATTAGTGAACTGATCATTACCACCAAGTATCATCAAGATTTGGTGAAAAAATGCTTGCTGAGATTTCAGCAAACTAGTAGTTTTTTGGAAGCTTGGCAACCCCTTTCAAACGAAAGTGTTTTTCGCCAGTCTCAGCATGGGGTACTTCAAGAGGAAACAAACCATAGAGATAGAACTTAGAACTACTTCATTTGGTCAAGTTTCAAGGAGCTAGCACAAACTGTGTTTGATTTAGAATTCCAAACACAGCTATCTATGTAGGAGAAAACAAAGTGAAACCTAAAAATTCAAACTGTTACTGGAAACGAAATCTTCAACCTTGAAGAATAAAATTTGGGCAGCCAAGTGGGATTAGTGAACTGATCATTACCACCAAGTATCATCAAGATTTGGTGAAAAAATGTTTGCTGAGATTTCAGCAAACTAGTAGTTTTTTGGAAGCTTGGCAACCCCTTTCAAACGAAAGTGTTTTTCGCCAGTCTCAGCATGGGGTACTTCAAGAGGAAACAAACCATAGAGATAGAACTTAGAACTACTTCATTTGGTCAAGTTTCAAGGAGCTAGCACAAACTGTGTTTGATTTAGAATTCCAAACACAGCTATCTATGTAGGAGAAAACAAAGTGAAACCTAAAAATTCAAACTGTTACTGGAAACGAATGCTTCAACCTAGAAGAATAATATTTGGGCAGCCAAGTGGGATTAGTGAACTGATCATTACCACCAAGTATCATCAAGATTTTTTGAAAAAATGTTTGCTGAGAATTCAGCAAACTAGTAGTTTTTTGGAAGCTTGGCAACCCCTTTCAAACGAAAGTGTTTTGCGCCAGTCTCTGCATGGGGTACTTCAAGAGGAAACAAACCATAGAGATAGAACTTAGAACTACTTCATTTTGTCAAGTTTCAAGGAGCTAGCACAAACCGTGTTTGATTTAGAGTTTCAAAGACATCTATCTATATAGCAGAAAACAGAGTGAAACCTAAAATTTCAAAGTGTTACTGGAAACGAACGCTTGAACCTAGAAGAGTAAAAATTGGGCAGCCAAGTGGGCTTAGTGCACTGATCATTACCACCTAGTATCATCAAGATTTGGTGAAAAAATGTTTGCTGAGATTTCAGCAAACGAGTAGTTTTTTGGAAGCTTGGCAACCCCTTTCAAATGAAAGTGTTTTTCGCCAGTCTCTGCATGGGGTACTTCAAGAGGAAACAAACCATAGAGATAGAACTTAGAACTACTTCATTTGGTCATGTTTCAAGGAGCTAGCACAAACCGTGTTTGATTTAGAATTCCAAACACAGCTATCTATGTAGGAGAAAACAGAGTGAAACCTAAAAATTCAAACTGTTACTGGAAACGAATGCTTCAACCTAGAAGAATAAAAATGGGGCAGCCAAGTGGGATTATTGAACTGATCATTACCACCAAGTATCATCAAGATTTGGTGAAAAAATGCTTGCTGAGATTTCAGCAAACTAGTAGTTTTTTGGAAGCTTGGCAACCCCTTTCAAACGAAAGTGTTTTTCGCCAGTCTCAGCATGGGGTACTTCAAGAGGAAACAAACCATAGAGATAGAACTTAGAACTACTTCATTTGGTCAAGTTTCAAGGAGCTAGCAAAAACTGTGTTTGATTTAGAATTCCAAACACAGCTATCTATGTAGGAGAAAACAAAGTGAAACCTAAAAATTCAAACTGTTACTGGAAACGAAAGCTTCAACCTAGAAGAATAAAATTTGGGCAGCCAAGTGGGATTAGTGAACTGATCATTACCACCAAGTATCATCAAGATTTGGTGAAAAAATGTTTGCTGAGATTTCAGCAAACTAGTAGATTTTTGGAAGCTTGGCAACCCCTTTCAAACGAAAGTGTTTTGCGCCAGTCTCTGCATGGGGTACTTCAAGAGGAAACAAACCATAGAGATAGAACTTAGAACTACTTCATTTTGTCAAGTTTCAAGGAGCTAGCACAAACCGTGTTTGATTTAGAGTTTCAAAGACATCTATCTATATAGCAGAAAACAGAGTGAAACCTAAAATATCAAAGTGTTACTGGAAACGAACGCTTGAACCTAGAAGAGTAAAAATTGGGCAGCCAAGTGGGCTTAGTGCACTGATCATTACCACCTAGTATCATCAAGATTTGGTGAAAAAATGTTTGCTGAGATTTCAGCAAACGAGTAGTTTTTTGGAAGCTTGGCAACCCCTTTCAAATGAAAGTGTTTTTCGCCAGTCTCTGCATGGGGTACTTCAAGAGGAAACAAACCATAGAGATAGAACTTAGAACTACTTCATTTGGTCATGTTTCAAGGAGCTAGCACAAACCGTGTTTGATTTAGAATTCCAAACACAGCTATTTATGTAGGAGAAAACAGAGTGAAACCTAAAAATTCAAACTGTTACTGGAAACGAATGCTTCAACATAGAAGAATAATATTTGGGCAGCCAAGTGGGATTAGTGAACTGATCATTACCACCAAGTATCATCAAGATTTGTTAAAAAAATGTTTGCTGAGATTTCAGCAAACTAGTAGTTTTTTGGAAGCTTGGCAACCCCTTTCAAACGAAAGTGTTTTGCTCCAGTCTCTGCATGGGGTATTTCAAGAGGAAACAAACCATAGAGATAGAACTTAGAACTACTTCATTTTGTCAAGTTTCAAGGAGCTAGCACAAACCGTGTTTGATTTAGTGTTTCAAAGACATCTATCTATATAGCAGAAAACAGAGTGAAACCTAAAATTTCAAAGTGTTACTGGAAACGAACGCTTGAACCTAGAAGAGTAAAAATTGGGCAGCCAAGTGGGCTTAGTGCACTGATCATTACCACCTAGTATCATCAAGATTTGGTGAAAAAATGTTTGCTGAGATTTCAGCAAACGAGTAGTTTTTTGGAAGCTTGGCAACCCCTTTCAAACGAAAGTGTTTTTCGCCAGTCTCAGCATGGGGTACTTCAAGAGGAAACAAACCATAGAGATAGAACTTAGAACTACTTCATTTGGTCAAGTTTCAAGGAGCTAGCACAAACTGTGTTTGATTTAGAATTCCAAACACAGCTATCTATGTAGGAGAAAACAAAGTGAAACCTAAAAATTCAAACTGTTACTGGAAACGAAAGCTTCAACCTAGAAGAATAAAATTTGGGCAGCCAAGTGGGATTAGTGAACTGATCATTACCACCAAGTATCATCAAGATTTGGTGAAAAAATGTTTGCTGAGATTTCAACAAACTAGTAGTTTTTTGGAAGCTTGGCAACCCCTTTCAAACGAAAGTGTTTTGCGCCAGTCTCTGCATGGGGTACTTCAAGAGGAAACAAACCATAGAGATAGAACTTAGAACTACTTCATTTGGTCAAGTTTCAAGGAGCTAGCACAAACCGTGTTTTATTTAGAGTTTCAAACACATCTATCTATATAGCAGAAAACAGAGTGAAACCTAAAAATTAAAACTGTTACTGGAAACGAATGCTTCAACCTAGAAGAATACAAATTGGGCAGCCAAGTGGGATTAGTGAACTGATCATTACCACCAAATATCATCAAGATTTGGTGAAAAAATGTTTGCTGAGATTTCAGCAAACTAGTAGTTTTTTGGAAGCTTGGCAACCCATTTCAAACAAAAGTGTTTTTCGCCCGTCTCTGCATGGGGTACTTCAAGAGGAAACAAACCATAGAGATAGAACTTAGAACTACTTCATTTGGTCATGTTTCAAGGAGCTAGCACAAACCGTGTTTGATTTAGAATTCCAAACACAGCTATCTATGTAGGAACAAACAGAGTGAAACCTAAAAATTCAAACTGTTACTGGAAAAGAATGCTTCTAGCTAGAAGAATAAAAATTGGGCAGCCAAGTGTGATTAGTGAACTGATCATTACCACCAAGTATCATCAAGATTTGGTGAAAAAATGTTTGCTGAGATTTCAGCAAACTAGTAGTTTTTTGGAAGCTTGGCAACCCCTTTCAAACGAAAGTGTTTTTCGCCAGTCTCTGCATGGGGTACTTCAAGAGGAAACAAACCATAGAGATAGAACTTACAACTACTTCATTTTGTCAAGTTTCAAGGAGGTAGCACAAACCGTGTTTGATTTAGAGTTTCAAAGACATCTATCTATATCGCAGAAAACAGAGTGAAACCTAAAAATTCAAAGTGTTACTGGAAACGAACGCTTGAACCTAGAAGAGCAAAAATTGGGCAGCCAAGTGGGCTTAGTGAACTGATCATTACCACCAAGTATCATCAAGTTTTGGTGAAAAAATGTTTGCTGAGATTTCAGCAAACTAGTAGTTTTTTGGAAGGTTGGCAACCCCTTTAAAACGAAAGTGTTTTTCGCCAGTCTCTGCATGGGGTACTTCAAGAGGAAACAAACCATAGAGAGAGAACTTAGAACTACTTCATTTGGTCAAGTTTCAAGGAGCTAGCACAAACCGTGTTTGATTCAGAATTCCAAACACAGCTATCTATGCAGGAGAAAACAGAGTGAAACCTAAAAATTCAAATTGTTACTGGAAACGAATGCTTCAACCTAGAAGAATAAAAATTGGGCAGCCAAGTGGGATTAGTGAACTGATCATTACCACCAAGTATCATCAAGATTTGGTGAAAAAATGTTTGCTGAGATTTCAGCAAACTAGTAGTTTTTTGGAAGCTTGGCAACCCCTTTCAAACGAAAGTGTTCTTCGCCAGTCTCTGCATGGGGTACTTCAAGAGGAAACAAACCATAGAGATAGAACTTAGAACTACTTCATTTTGTCAAGTTTCAAGGAGCTAGCACAAACCGTGTTTGATTTAGAATTCCAAACACATCTATCTATGTAGGAGAAAACAGAGTGAAACCTAAAAATTCAAACTGTTACTGGAAACGAATGCTTCAACCTAGAAGAATAAAAATTGGGCAGCCAAGTGGGATTAGTGAACTGATCATTACCACCAAGTATCATGATGATTTGGTGAAAAAATGTTTGCTGAGATTTCAGCAAACTAGTAGTTTTTTGGAAGCTTGGCAACCCCTTTCAAACGAAAGTGTTTTTCGCCAGTCTCTGCATGGGGTACTTCAAGAGGAAACAAACCATAGAGATAGAACTTTGAACAACTTCATTTGGTCAAGTTTCAAGGAGCTAGCACAAACCGTGTTTGATTTAGAGTTTCAAACACATCTATCTATATAGCAGAAAACAGAGTGAAACCTAAATATTCAAAGTGCTACTGGAAACGAACGCTTGAACCAAGAAGAGTGAAAATTGGGAAGCCAAGTGGGCTTAGTGAACTGATCATTACCACCAAGTATCATCAAGATTTGGTGAAAAAAAGTTTGCTGAGATTTCAGCAAAATAGTAGTTTTTTGGAAACTTGGCAAACCCTTTCAAACGAAAGTGTTTTTCGCCAGTCTCTGCATGGGGTACTTCAAGAGGAAACAAACCATAGAGATGGAACTTAGAACTACTTCATTTTGTCAAGTTTCACGGAGCTAGCACAAACCGTGTTTGATTTAGAATTCCAAACACAGCTATTTATATAGCTGAAAACAGAGTGAAACCTAAAAATTCAAACTCTTACTGGAAACGAATGCTTGAACCTAGAAGAGTGAAAGTTGGGCAGCCAAGTGGGATTAGTGAACTGATCATTACCACCAAGTATCATCAAGATTTGGTGAAAAAAATGTTTGCTGAGATTTCAGCAAACTAGTAGTTTTTTGGAAGCTTGGCAACCCCTTTCAAACGAAAGTGTTTTGCGCCAGTCTCTGCATGGGGTACTTCAAGAGGAAACAAACCATAGAGATAGAACTTAGAACTACTTCATTTTGTCAAGTTTCAAGGAGGTAGCAAAAACCGTGTTTGATTTAGAGTTTCAAAGACATCTATCTATATAGCAGAAAACAGAGTGAAACCTAAAATATCAAAGTGTTACTGGAAACGAACGCTTGAACCTAGAAGAGTAAAAATTGGGCAGCCAAGTGGGCTTAGTGCACTGATCATTACCACCTAGTATCATCAAGATTTGGTGAAAAAATGTTTGCTGAGATTTCAGCAAACGAGTAGTTTTTTGGAAGCTTGGCAACCCCTTTCAAATGAAAGTGTTTTCGCCAGTCTCTGCATGGGGTACTTCAAGAGGAAACAAACCATAGAGATAGAACTTAGAACTACTTCATTTGGTCATGTTTCAAGGAGCTAGCACAAACCGTGTTTGATTTAGAATTCCAAACACAGCTATCTATGTAGGAGAAAACAGAGTGAAACCTAAAAATTCAAACTGTTACTGGAAACGAATGCTTCAACCTAGAAGAATAATATTTGGGCAGCCAGGTGGGATTAGTGAACTGATCATTACCACCAAGTATCATCAAGATTTGTTAAAAAAATGTTTGCTGAGATTTCAGCAAACTAGTAGTTTTTTGGAAGCTTGGCAACCCCTTTCAAACGAAAGTGTTTTGCTCCAGTCTCTGCATGGGGTACTTCAAGAGGAAACCAACCATAGAGATAGAACTTAGAACTACTTCATTTTGTCAAGTTTCAAGGAGCTAGCACAAACCGTGTTTGATTTAGAGTTTCAAAGACATCTATCTATATAGCAGAAAACAGAGTGAAACCTAAAATTTCAAAGTGTTACTGGAAACGAACGCTTGAAAATAGAAGAGTAAAAATTGGGCAGCCAAGTGGGCTTAGTGCACTGATCATTACCACCTAGTATCATCAAGATTTGGTGAAAAAATGTTTGCTGAGATTTCAGCAAACGAGTAGTTTTTTGGAAGCTTGGCAACCCCTTTCAAATGAAAGTGTTTTTCGCCAGTCTCTGCATGGGGTACTTCAAGAGGAAACAAACCATAGAGATAGAACTTAGAACTACTTCATTTGGTCATGTTTCAAGGAGCTAGCACAAACCGTGTTTGATTTAGAATTCCAAACACAGCTATCTATGTAGGAACAAACAGAGTGAAACCTAAAAATTCAAACTGTTACTGGAAAAGAATGCTTCTAGCTAGAAGAATAAAAATTGGGCAGCCAAGTGTGATTAGTTAACTGATCATTACCACCAAGTATCATCAAGATTTGGTGAAAAAATGTTTGCTGAGATTTCAGCAAACTAGTAGTTTTTTGGAAGCTTGGCAACCCCTTTCAAACGAAAGTGTTTTTCGCCAGTCTCTGCATGGGGTACTTCAAGAGGAAACAAACCATAGAGATAGAACTTACAACTACTTCATTTTGTCAAGTTTCAAGGAGGTAGCACAAACCGTGTTTGATTTAGAGTTTCAAAGACATCTATCTATATCGCAGAAAACAGAGTGAAACCTAAAAATTCAAAGTGTTACTGGAAACGAACGCTTGAACCTAGAAGAGCAAAAATTGGGCAGCCAAGTGGGCTTAGTGAACTGATCATTACCACCAAGTATCATCAAGTTTTGGTGAAAAAATGTTTGCTGAGATTTCAGCAAACTAGTAGTTTTTTGGAAGGTTGGCAACCCCTTTAAAACGAAAGTGTTTTTCGCCAGTCTCTGCATGGGGTACTTCAAGAGGAAACAAACCATAGAGAGAGAACTTAGAACTACTTCATTTGGTCAAGTTTCAAGGAGCTAGCACAAACCGTGTTTGATTCAGAATTCCAAACACAGCTATCTATGCAGGAGAAAACAGAGTGAAACCTAAAAATTCAAATTGTTACTGGAAACGAATGCTTCAACCTAGAAGAATAAAAATTGGGCAGCCAAGTGGGATTAGTGAACTGATCATTACCACCAAGTATCATCAAGATTTGGTGAAAAAATGTTTGCTGAGATTTCAGCAAACTAGTAGTTTTTTGGAAGCTTGGCAACCCCTTTCAAACGAAAGTGTTCTTCGCCAGTCTCTGCATGGGGTACTTCAAGAGGAAACAAACCATAGAGATAGAACTTAGAACTACTTCATTTTGTCAAGTTTCAAGGAGCTAGCACAAACCGTGTTTGATTTAGAATTCCAAACACATCTATCTATGTAGGAGAAAACAGAGTGAAACCTAAAAATTCAAACTGTTACTGGAAACGAATGCTTCAACCTAGAAGAATAAAAATTGGGCAGCCAAGTGGGATTAGTGAACTGATCATTACCACCAAGTATCATGAAGATTTGGTGAAAAAATGTTTGCTGAGATTTCAGCAAACTAGTAGTTTTTTGGAAGCTTGGCAACCCCTTTCAAACGAAAGTGTTTTTCGCCAGTCTCTGCATGGGGTACTTCAAGAGGAAACAAACCATAGAGATAGAACTTTGAACAACTTCATTTGGTCAAGTTTCAAGGAGCTAGCACAAACCGTGTTTGATTTAGAGTTTCAAACACATCTATCTATATAGCAGAAAACAGAGTGAAACCTAAAATTTCAAAGTGTTACTGGAAACGAACGCTTGAACCTAGAAGAGTGAAAATTGGGCACCCAAGTGGGCCTAGTGAACTGATCATTACCACCAAGTATCATCAAGATTTGGTGAAAAAATGTTTGCTGAGATTTCAGCAAACTAGTAGTTTTTTGGAAGCCTGGCAACCCCTTTCAAACGAAAGTGTTTTTCGCCAGTCTCTGCATGGGGTACTTCAAGAGGAAACAAACCATAGAGATAGAACTTACAACTACTTCATTTTGTCAAGTTTCAAGGAGGTAGCACAAACCGTGTTTGATTTAGAGTTTCAAAGACATCTATCTATATAGCAGAAAACGGAGTGAAACCTAAAAATTCAAAGTGTTACTGGAAACGAACGCTTGAACCTAGAAGAGTAAAAATTGGGCAGCCAAGTGGGCTTAGTGAACTGATCATTACCACCAAGTATCATCAAGTTTTGGTGAAAAAATGTTTGCTGAGATTTCAGCAAACTCGTAGTTTTTTGGAAGGTTGGCAACCCCTTTAAAACGAAAGTGTTTTTCGCCAGTCTCTGCATGGGGTACTTCAAGAGGAAACAAACCATAGAGATAGAACATAGAACTACTTCATTTGGTCAAGTTTCAAGGAGCTAGCACAAACCGTGTTTGATTTAGAGTTTCAAACACATCTATCTATATAGCAGAAAACAGAGTGAAACCTAAAAATTCAAAGTGTTACTGGAAACGAACGCTTGAACCTAGAAGAGTGAAAATTGGGCAGCCAAGTGGGCTTAGTGAACTGATCATTACCACCAAGTATCATCAAGATTTGGTGAAAAAAATGTTTGCTGAGATTTCAGCAAACGAGTAGTTTTTTGGAAGCTTGGCAACCCCTTTCAAACGAAAGTGTTCTTCGCCAGTCTCTGCATGGGGTACTTCAAGAGGAAACAAACCATAGAGATAGAACTTAGAACTACTTCATTTTGTCAAGTTTCACGGAGCTAGCAAAAAACGGTGTTTGATTTAGAGTTTCAAACACATCTATCTATGTAGCAGAAAACAGAGTGAAACCTAAAAATTCAAACTGTTACTGGAAACGAACGCTTGAACCTAGAAGAGTGAAAGTTGGGCAGCCAAGTGGAATTAGTGAACTGATCATTATCACCAAGTATCATCAAGATTTGGTGAAAAAATGTTTGCTGAGATTTCAGCAAACTAGTAGTTTTTTGGAACCTTGGCAACCCCTTTCAAATGAAAGTGTTTTTCGCCAGTCTCTGCATGGGGTACTTCAAGAGGATACAAACCATAGAGATAGAACTTAGAACTACTTCATTTGGTCAAGTTTCAAGGAGCTAGCACAAACCGTGTTTGATTTAGAATTCCAAACACAGCTATCTATGTAAGAGAAAACAGAGTGAAACCTAAAAATTCAAAGTGTTACTGGAAACGAACGCTTGAATCTAGAAGAGTGAAAGTTGGGCAGCCAAGTGGGATTAGTGAACTGATCATTACAACCAAGTATCATCAAGATTTGGTGAAAAAATGTTTGCTGAGATTTCAGCAAACTATTAGTTTTTTTGGAAGCTTGGCAACCCCTTTCAAACGAAAGTGTTTTTCGCCAGTCTCTGCATGGGGTACTTCAAGAGGAATTAAACCATAGAGATAGAACTTAGAACTACTTCATTTGGTCAAGTTTCAAGGAGCTAGCACAAACCGTGTTTGATTTAGAGTTTCAAACACATCTATCTATATAGCAGAAAACAGAGTGAAACCTAAAAATTCAAAGTGCTACTGGAAACGAACTCTTGAACCTAGAAGAGTGAAAATTGGGCAGCCAAGTGGGCTTAGTGAACTGATCATTACCACCAAGTATCATCAAGATTTGGTGAGAAAAAGTTTGCTGAGATTTCAGCAAACTAGTAGTTTTTTGGAAACTTGGCAACCCCTTTCAAACGAAAGTGTTTTTCGCCAGTCTCTGCATTGGGTACTTCAAGAGGAAACAAAACATAGAGATGGAACTTAGAACTACTTCATTTTGTCAAGTTTCACGGAGCTAGCTCAAACCGTGTTTGATTTAGAGTTTCAAACACATCTATCTATGTAGGAGAAAACAGAGTGAAACCTAAAAATTCAAAGGGTTACTAGAAACGAACGCTTGAACCTAGAAGAGTAAAAATTGGGCAGCCAAGTGGGCTTAGTGAACTGATCATTACCACCAAGTATCATCAAGTTTTGGTGAAAAAATGTTTGCTGAGATTTCAGCAAACTAGTAGTTTTTTGGAAGGTTGGCAACCCCTTTAAAATGAAAGTGTTTTTCGCCAGTCTCTGCATGGGGTACTTCAAGAGGAAACAAACCATAGAGATAGAACATAGAACTACTTCATTTGGACAAGTTTCAAGGAGCTAGCACAAACCGTGTTTGATTTAGAGTTTCAAACACATCTATCTATATAGCAGAAAACAGAGTGAAACCTAAAATTTCAAAGTGTTACTGGAAACGAACGCTTGAACCTAGAAGAGTGAAAATTGGGCACCCAAGTGGGCTTAGTGAACTGATCATTACCACCAAGTATCATCAAGATTTGGTGAAAAAATGTTTGCTGAGATTTCAGCAAACTAGTAGTTTTTTGGAAGCCTGGCAACCCCTTTCAAACGAAAGTGTTTTTCGCCAGTCTCTGCATGGGGTACTTCAAGAGGAAACAAACCATAGAGATAGAACTTACAACTACTTCATTTTGTCAAGTTTCAAGGAGGTAGCACAAACCGTGTTTGATTTAGAGTTTCAAAGACATCTATCAATATCGCAGAAAACAGAGTGAAACCTAAAAATTCAAAGTGTTACTGGAAACGAACGCTTGAACCTAGAAGAGTAAAAATTGGGCAGCCAAGTGGGCTTAGTGAACTGATCATTACCACCAAGTATCATCAAGTTTTGGTGAAAAAATGTTTGCTGAGATTTCAGCAAACTAGTAGTTTTTTGGAAGGTTGGCAACCCCTTTAAAACGAAAGTGTTTTTCGCCAGTCTCTGCATGGGGTACTTCAAGAGGAAACAAACCATAGAGAGAGAACTTAGAACTACTTCATTTGGTCAAGTTTCAAGGAGCTAGCACAAACCGTGTTTGATTCAGAATTCCAAACACAGCTATCTATGCAGGAGAAAACAGAGTGAAACCTAAAAATTCAAATTGTTACTGGAAACGAATGCTTCAACCCAGAAGAATAAAAATTGGGCAGCCAAGTGGGATTAGTGAACTGATCATTACCACCAAGTATCATCAAGATTTGGTGAAAAAATGTTTGCTGAGATTTCAGCAAACTAGTAGTTTTTTGGAAGCTTGCAACCCCTTTCAAACGAAAGTGTTCTTCGCCAGTCTCTGCATGGGGTACTTCAAGAGGAAACAAACCATAGAGATAGAACTTAGAACTACTTCATTTTGTCAAGTTTCAAGGAGCTAGCACAAACCGTGTTTGATTTAGAATTCCAAACACATCTATCTATGTAGGAGAAAACAGAGTGAAACCTAAAAATTCAAACTGTTACTGGAAACGAATGCTTCAACCTAGAAGAATAAAAATTGGGCAGCCAAGTGGGATTAGTGAACTGATCATTACCACCAAGTATCATGAAGATTTGGTGAAAAAATGTTTGCTGAGATTTCAGCAAACTAGTAGTTTTTTGGAAGCTTGGCAACCCCTTTCAAACGAAAGTGTTTTTCGCCAGTCTCTGCATGGGGTACTTCAAGAGGAAACAAACCATAGAGATAGAACTTTGAACAACTTCATTTGGTCAAGTTTCAAGGAGCTAGCACAAACCGTGTTTGATTTAGAGTTTCAAACACATCTATCTATATAGCAGAAAACAGAGTGAAACCTAAATATTCAAAGTGCTACTGGAAACGAACGCTTGAACCAAGAAGAGTGAAAATTGGGAAGCCAAGTGGGCTTAGTGAACTGATCATTACCACCAAGTATCATCAAGATTTGGTGAAAAAAAGTTTGCTGAGATTTCAGCAAAATAGTATTTTTTTGGAAACTTGGCAAACCCTTTCAAACGAAAGTGTTTTTCGCCAGTCTCTGCATGGGGTACTTCAAGAGGAAACAAACCATAGAGATGGAACTTAGAACTACTTCATTTTGTCAAGTTTCACGGAGCTAGCACAAACCGTGTTTGATTTAGAATTCCAAACACAGCTATTTATATAGCTGAAAACAGAGTGAAACCTAAAAATTCAAACTCTTACTGGAAACGAATGCTTGAACCTAGAAGAGTGAAAGTTGGGCAGCCAAGTGGGATTAGTGAACTGATCATTACCACCAAGTATCATCAAGATTTGGTGAAAAAAATGTTTGCTGAGATTTCAGCAAACTAGTAGTTTTTTGGAAGCTTGGCAACCCCTTTCAAACGAAAGTGTTTTTCGCCAGTCTCTGCATGGGGTACTTCAAGAGGAAACAAACCATAGAGATAGAACTTAGAACTACTTCATTTGGTCAAGTTTCAAGGAGCTAGCACAAACCGTGTTTGATTTAGAATTCCAAACACAGCTATCTATGCAGGAGAAAACAGAGTGAAACCTAAAAATTCAAACAGTTACTGGAAACGAAAGCTTCAACCTAGAAGAATAAAATTCGGGGAGCCAAGTGGGATTAGTGAACTGATCATTACCACCAATATCATCAAGATTTGGTGAAAAAATGTTTGCTGAGATTTCAGCAAACTAGTAGTTTTTTGGAAGCTTGGCAACCCCTTTCAAACGAAAGTGTTTTTCGCCAGTCTCTGCATGGGGTACTTCAAGAGGAAACAAACCATAGAGATAGAACTTACAACTACTTCATTTTGTCAAGTTTCAAGGAGGTAGCACAAACCGTGTTTGATTTAGAGTTTCAAAGACATCTATCTATATAGCAGAAAACAGAGTGAAACCTAAAAATTCAAAGTGTTACTGGAAACGAACGCTTGAACCTAGAAGAGTAAAAATTGGGCAGCCAAGTGGGCTTAGTGAACTGATCATTACCACCAAGTATCATCAAGTTTTGGTGAAAAAATGTTTGCTGAGATTTCAGCAAACTAGTAGTTTTTTGGAAGGTTGGCAACCGCTTTAAAACGAAAGTGTTTTTCGCCAGTCTCTGCATGGGGTACCTCAAGAGGAAACAAACCATAGAGATAGAACATAGAACTACTTCATTTGGACAAGTTTCAAGGAGCTAGCACAAACCGTGTTTGATTTAGAGTTTCAAACACATCTATCTATATAGCAGAAAACAGAGTGAAACCTAAAATTTCAAAGTGTTACTGGAAACGAACGCTTGAACCTAGAAGAGTGAAAATTGGGCACCCAAGTGGGCCTAGTGAACTGATCATTACCACCAAGTATCATCAAGATTTGGTGAAAAAATGTTTGCTGAGATTTCAGCAAACTAGTAGTTTTTTGGAAGCCTGGCAACCCCTTTCAAACGAAAGTGTTTTTCGCCAGTCTCTGCATGGGGTACTTCAAGAGGAAACAAACCATAGAGATAGAACTTACAACTACTTCATTTTGTCAAGTTTCAAGGAGGTAGCACAAACCGTGTTTGATTTAGAGTTTCAAAGACATCTATCTATATAGCAGAAAACGGAGTGAAACCTAAAAATTCAAAGTGTTACTGGAAACGAACGCTTGAACCTAGAAGAGTAAAAATTGGGCAGCCAAGTGGGCTTAGTGAACTGATCATTACCACCAAGTATCATCAAGTTTTGGTGAAAAAATGTTTGCTGAGATTTCAGCAAACTCGTAGTTTTTTGGAAGGTTGGCAACCCCTTTAAAACGAAAGTGTTTTTCGCCAGTCTCTGCATGGGGTACTTCAAGAGGAAACAAACCATAGAGATAGAACATAGAACTACTTCATTTGGTCAAGTTTCAAGGAGCTAGCACAAACCGTGTTTGATTTAGAGTTTCAAACACATCTATCTATATAGCAGAAAACAGAGTGAAACCTAAAAATTCAAAGTGTTACTGGAAACGAACGCTTGAACCTAGAAGAGTGAAAATTGGGCAGCCAAGTGGGCTTAGTGAACTGATCATTACCACCAAGTATCATCAAGATTTGGTGAAAAAAATGTTTGCTGAGATTTCAGCAAACGAGTAGTTTTTTGGAAGCTTGGCAACCCCTTTCAAACGAAAGTGTTCTTCGCCAGTCTCTGCATGGGGTACTTCAAGAGGAAACAAACCATAGAGATAGAACTTAGAACTACTTCATTTTGTCAAGTTTCACGGAGCTAGCAAAAAACGGTGTTTGATTTAGAGTTTCAAACACATCTATCTATGTAGCAGAAAACAGAGTGAAACCTAAAAATTCAAACTGTTACTGGAAACGAACGCTTGAACCTAGAAGAGTGAAAGTTGGGCAGCCAGTGGAATTTGTGAACTGATCATTATCACCAAGTATCATCAAGATTTGGTGAAAAAATGTTTGCTGAGATTTCAGCAAACTAGTAGTTTTTTGGAACCTTGGCAACCCCTTTCAAATGAAAGTGTTTTTCGCCAGTCTCTGCATGGGGTACTTCAAGAGGATACAAACCATAGAGATAGAACTTAGAACTACTTCATTTGGTCAAGTTTCAAGGAGCTAGCACAAACCGTGTTTGATTTAGAATTCCAAACACAGCTATCTATGTAAGAGAAAACAGAGTGAAACCTAAAAATTCAAAGTGTTACTGGAAACGAACGCTTGAATCTAGAAGAGTGAAAGTTGGGCAGCCAAGTGGGATTAGTGAACTGATCATTACAACCAAGTATCATCAAGATTTGGTGAAAAAATGTTTGCTGAGATTTCAGCAAACTAGTAGTTTTTTTAAAGCTTGGCAACCCCTTTCAAACGAAAGTGTTTTTCGCCAGTCTCTGCATGGGGTACTTCAAGAGGAAACAAACCATAGAGATGGAACTTAGAACTACTTCATTTGGTCAAGTTTCAAGGAGCTAGCACAAACCGTGTTTGATTTAGAATTCCAAACACATCTATCTATGTAGGAGAAAACAGAGTGAAACCTAAAAATTCAAACTGTTACTGGAAACGAATGCTTCAACCTAGAAGAATAAAAATTGGGCAGCCAAGTGGGATTATTGAACTGATCATTACCACCAAGTATCATCAAGATTTGGTGAAAAAATGTTTGCTGAGATTTCAGCAAACTATTAGTTTTTTTGGAAGCTTGGCAACCCCTTTCAAACGAAAGTGTTTTTCGCCAGTCTCTGCATGGGGTACTTCAAGAGGAATTAAACCATAGAGATAGAACTTAGAACTACTTCATTTGGTCAAGTTTCAAGGAGCTAGCACAAACCGTGTTTGATTTAGAGTTTCAAACACATCTATCTATATAGCAGAAAACAGAGTGAAACCTAAAAATTCAAAGTGCTACTGGAAACGAACTCTTGAACCTAGAAGAGTGAAAATTGGGCAGCCAAGTGGGCTTAGTGAACTGATCATTACCACCAAGTATCATCAAGATTTGGTGAGAAAAAGTTTGCTGAGATTTCAGCAAACTAGTAGTTTTTGGAAACTTGGCAACCCCTTTCAAACGAAAGTGTTTTTCGCCAGTCTCTGCATTGGGTACTTCAAGAGGAAACAAAACATAGAGATGGAACTTAGAACTACTTCATTTTGTCAAGTTTCACGGAGCTAACTCAAACCGTGTTTGATTTAGAGTTTCAAACACATCTATCTATGTAGGAGAAAACAGAGTGAAACCTAAAAATTCAAAGGGTTACTAGAAACGAACGCTTGAACCTAGAAGAGTAAAAATTGGGCAGCCAAGTGGGCTTAGTGAACTGATCATTACCACCAAGTATCATCAAGTTTTGGTGAAAAAATGTTTGCTGAGATTTCAGCAAACTAGTAGTTTTTTGGAAGGTTGGCAACCCCTTTAAAATGAAAGTGTTTTTCGCCAGTCTCTGCATGGGGTACTTCAAGAGGAAACAAACCATAGAGATAGAACATAGAACTACTTCATTTGGACAAGTTTCAAGGAGCTAGCACAAACCGTGTTTGATTTAGAGTTTCAAACACATCTATCTATATAGCAGAAAACAGAGTGAAACCTAAATTTCAAAGTGTTACTGGAAACGAACGCTTGAACCTAGAAGAGTGAAAATTGGGCACCCAAGTGGGCTTAGTGAACTGATCATTACCACCAAGTATCATCAAGATTTGGTGAAAAAATGTTTGCTGAGATTTCAGCAAACTAGTAGTTTTTTGGAAGCCTGGCAACCCCTTTCAAACGAAAGTGTTTTTCGCCAGTCTCTGCATGGGGTACTTCAAGAGGAAACAAACCATAGAGATAGAACTTACAACTACTTCATTTTGTCAAGTTTCAAGGAGGTAGCACAAACCGTGTTTGATTTGGAGTTTCAAAGACATCTATCAATATCGCAGAAAACAGAGTGAAACCTAAAAATTCAAAGTGTTACTGGAAACGAACGCTTGAACCTAGAAGAGTAAAAATTGGGCAGCCAAGTGGGCTTAGTGAACTGATCATTACCACCAAGTATCATCAAGTTTTGGTGAAAAAATGTTTGCTGAGATTTCAGCAAACTAGTAGTTTTTTGGAAGGTTGGCAACCCCTTTAAAACGAAAGTGTTTTTCGCCAGTCTCTGCATGGGGTACTTCAAGAGGAAACAAACCATAGAGAGAGAACTTAGAACTACTTCATTTGGTCAAGTTTCAAGGAGCTAGCACAAACCGTGTTTGATTCAGAATTCCAAAACACAGCCATCTATGCAGGAGAAAACAGAGTGAAACCTAAAAATTCAAATTGTTACTGGAAACGAATGCTTCAACCCAGAAGAATAAAAATTGGGCAGCCAAGTGGGATTAGTGAACTGATCATTACCACCAAGTATCATCAAGATTTGGTGAAAAAATGTTTGCTGAGATTTCAGCAAACTAGTAGTTTTTTGGAAGCTTGCAACCCCTTTCAAACGAAAGTGTTCTTCGCCAGTCTCTGCATGGGGTACTTCAAGAGGAAACAAACCATAGAGATAGAACTTAGAACTACTTCATTTTGTCAAGTTTCAAGGAGCTAGCACAAACCGTGTTTGATTTAGAATTCCAAACACATCTATCTATGTAGGAGAAAACAGAGTGAAACCTAAAAATTCAAACTGTTACTGGAAACGAATGCTTCAACCTAGAAGAATAAAAATTGGGCAGCCAAGTGGGATTAGTGAACTGATCATTACCACCAAGTATCATGAAGATTTGGTGAAAAAATGTTTGCTGAGATTTCAGCAAACTAGTAGTATTTTGGAAGCTTGGCAACCCCTTTCAAACGAAAGTGTTTTTCGCCAGTCTCTGCATGGGGTACTTCAAGAGGAAACAAACCATAGAGATAGAACTTTGAACAACTTCATTTGGTCAAGTTTCAAGGAGCTAGCACAAACCGTGTTTGATTTAGAGTTTCAAACACATATATCTATATAGCAGAAACAGAGTGAAACCTAAATATTCAAAGTGCTACTGGAAACGAACGCTTGAACCAAGAAGAGTGAAAATTGGGAAGCCAAGTGGGCTTAGTGAACTGATCATTACCACCAAGTATCATCAAGATTTGGTGAAAAAAAGTTTGCTGAGATTTCAGCAAAATAGTATTTTTTTGGAAACTTGGCAAACCCTTTCAAACGAAAGTGTTTTTCGCCAGTCTCTGCATGGGGTACTTCAAGAGGAAACAAACCATAGAGATGGAACTTAGAACTACTTCATTTTGTCAAGTTTCACGGAGCTAGCACAAACCGTGTTTGATTTAGAATTCCAAACACAGCTATTTATATAGCTGAAAACAGAGTGAAACCTAAAAATTCAAACTCTACTGGAAACGAATGCTTGAACCTAGAAGAGTGAAA
>NW_027517180.1:0-47274 GCF_048772815.1 Callospermophilus lateralis
AACTGATCATTACCACCAAGTATCATCAAGATTTGGTGAAAAATGTTTGCTGAGATTTCAGCAAAGAGTAGTTTTTTGGAAGCTTGGCAACCCCTCTCAAACGAAAGTGTTCTTCGCCAGTCTCTGCATGGGGTACTTCAAGAGGAAACAAACCATAGAGATAGAACTTAGAACTACTTCATTTTGTCAAGTTTCACGGAGCTAGCACAAACCGTGTTTGATTTAGAGTTTCAACCACATCTATCTATATAGCAGAAAACAGAGTGAAACCTAAAAATTCAAAGTGTTACTGGAAACGAACGCTTGAACCTAGAAGATTGAAAGTTGGGCAGCCAAGTGGGATTAGTGAACTGATCATTACCACCACGTATCATCAAGATTTCGTGAAAAAATGTTTGCTGAGATTTCAGCAAACTAGTAGTTTTTTGGAAGCTTGGCAACCCCTTTAAAACGAAAGTGTTTTTCGCCAGTCTCTGCATGGGGTACTTCAGGAGGAAACAAACCATAGAGATAGAACTTAGAACTACTTCATTTGTTCAAGTTTCAAGGAGCTAGCACAAACCGTGTTTGATTTAGAATTCCAAACACAGCTATCTATGTTGGAGAAAACAGAGTGAAACCTAAAAATTCAAACAGTCACTGGAAACGAAAGCTTCAACCTAGAAGAATAAAATTTGGGCAGCCAAGTGGGATTAGTGAACTGATCATTACCACCAAGTATCATCAAGATTTGGTGAAAAAATGTTTGCTGAGATTTCAGCAAACTAGTAGTTTTTTCGAAGCTTGGCAACCCCTTTAAAACGAAAGTGTTTTTCGCCAGTCTCTGCATGGGGTACTTCAAGAGGAAACAAACCATAGAGATAGAACTTAGAACTACTTCATTTGGTCAAGTTTCAAGGAGCTAGCACAAACCGTGTTTGATTTAGAGTTTCAAACATATCTATCTATATAGCAGAAAACAGAGTGAAACATAAAAATTCAAAGTGTTACTGGAAACGAACGCTTGAACCTAGAAGAGTGAAAATTGGGCAGCCAAGTGGGCTTAGTGAACTGATCATTACCACCAAGTATCATAAAGATATGGTGAAAAAATTGTTGCTGAGATTTCAGCAAACTAGTAGTTTTTTGTAAGCTTGGCAACCCCTTAAAAACGAAAGTGTTCTTCGCCAGTCTCTGCATGGGGTACTTCAAGAGGAAACAAACCATAGAGATAGAACTTAGAACTACTTCATTTGGTCAAGTTTCACGGAGCTAGCACAAACCGTGTTTGATTTAGAGTTTCAAACACATCTATCTGTATAGCAGGAAACAGAGTGAAACCTAAAAATTCAAAGTGTTACTGGAAACGAACGCTTGAACCTAGAAGTGTGAAAGTTGTGCAGCCAAGTGGGATTAGTGAACTGATCATTACCACCAAGTATCATCAAGATTTGGTGAAAAAATGTTTGCTGAGATTTCAGCAAACTAGTAGTTTTTTGGAAGCATGGCAACCCCTTTCAAACGAAAGTGTTTTTCGCCAGTTTCTGAATGAGGTACTTCAAGAGGAAACAAACCATAGAGATAGAACTTAGAACTACTTCATTTTGTCAAGTTTCAAGGAGCTAGCACAAACCGTGTTTGATTTAGAGTTTCAAACACATCTATCTATATAGCAGAAAACAGAGTGAAACCTAAAAATTCAAAGTGTTACTGGAAACGAACGCTTGAACCTAGAAGATTGAAAATTGGGCAGCCAAGTGGCCTTAGTGAACTGATCATTACCACCAAGTATCATCAAGATTTGGTGAAAAAATGTTTGCTGAGATTTCAGCAAACGAGTAGTTTTTTGGAAGCTTGGCAACCCCTTTCAAACGAAAGTGTTCTTCGCCAGTCTCTGCATGGGGTACTTCAAGAGGAAAAAAACCATAGAGATACAACTTAGAACTACTTCATTTTGTCAAGTTTCACGGAGCTAGCACAAACCGTGTTTGATTTAGAGTTTCAAACACATCTATCTATATAGCAGAAAACAGAGTGAAACCTAAAAATTCAAACTGTTACTGGAAACGAATGCTTGGACCTAGAAAAGTGAAAGTTGGACAGCCAAGTGGGATTAGTGAACTGATCATTACCACCACGTATCATCAAGATTTGGTGAAAAAATATTTGCTGAGATTTCAGCAAACTAGTAGTTTTTTGGAAGCTTGGCAACCCCTTTCAAACGAAAGTGTTTTTTGCCAGTCTCTGCATGGGGTACTTCAAGAGGAAACAAACCATAGAGATAGAACTTAGAACTACTTCATTTGTTCAAGTTTCAAGGAGCTAGCACAAACCGTGTTTGATTTAGAATTCCAAACACACCTATCTATGTTGGAGAAAACAGAGTGAAACCTAAAAATTCAAACAGTCACTGGAAACGAAAGCTTCAACCTAGAAGAATAAAATTTGGGCAGCCAAGTGGGATTAGTGAACTCATCATTACCACCAAGTATCATCAAGATTTGGTGAAAAAATGTTTGCTGAGATTTCAGCAAACTAGTAGTTTTTTCGAAGCTTGGCAACCCCTTTAAAACGAAAGTGTTTTTCGCCAGTATCTGCATGGGGTACTTCAAGAGGAAACAAACCATAGAGATAGATCTTAGAACTACTTCATTTGTTCAAGTTTCAAGGAGCTAGCACAAACCGCGTTTGATTTAGAATTCCAAACACAGCTATCTATGTTGGAGAAAACAGAGTGAAACCTAAAAATTCAAACAGTCACTGGAAACGAAAGCTTCAACCTAGAAGAATAAAATTTGGGCAGCCAAGTGGGATTAGTGAACTGATCATTACCACCAAGTATCATCAAGATTTGGTGAAAAAATGTTTGCTGAGATTTCAGCAAACTAGTAGTTTTTTCGAAGCTTGGCAACCCCTTTCAAACGAAAGTGTTTTTCGCCAGTCTCTGCATGGGGTACTTCAAGAGGAAACAAACCATAGAGATAGAACTTAGAACTACTTCATTTGTTCAAGTTTCAAGGAGCTAGCACAAACCGTGTTTGATTTAGAGTTTCAAGACCTCTATCTATATAGCAGAAAACAGAGTGAAACCTAAAAATTCAAAGTGTTACTGGAAACGAACGCTTGAACCTAGAAGAGTGAAAATTGGGCAGCCAAGTGGGCTTAGTGAACTGATCATTGCCACCAAGTATCATCAAGATTTGGTGAAAAAATGTTTGCTGAGATTTCAGCAAACTAGTAGTTTTTTGGAAGCTTGGCAACCCCTTTCAAACGAAAGTGTTCTTCGCCAGTCTCTGCATGGGGTACTTCAAGAGGAAACAAACCATAGAGATAGAACTTAAAACTACTTCATTTTGTCAAGTTTCACGGAGCTAGCACAAACCGTGTTTGATTTAGAGTTTCAAAAACATCTATCTATATAGCAGAAAACAGAGTGAAACCTAAAAATTCAAATTGTTACTGGAAACGAACGCTTGAACCTAGAAGAGTGAAAGTCGGGCAGCCAAGTGGGATTAGTGAACTGATCATTACCACCAAGTATCATCAAGATTTGTTGAAAAAATGTTTGCTGAGATTTCAGCAAACTAGTAGTTTTTTGGAAGCTTGGCAACCCCTTTCAAACGAAAGTGTTTTTCGCCAGTCTCTGCATGGGGTACTTCAAGAGGAAACAAACCATAGAGATAGAACTTGGAACTACTTCATTTGGTCAAGTTTCAAGGAGCTAGCACAAACCGTGTTTGATTTAGAATTCCAAACACAGCTATCTATGTTGGAGAAAACAGAGTGAAACCTAAAAATTCAAACAGTCACTGGAAACGAAAGCTTCAACCTAGAAGAATAAAATTTGGGCAGCCAAGTGGGATTAGTGAACTCATCATTACCACCAAGTATCATCAAGATTTGGTGAAAAAATGTTTGCTGAGATTTCAGCAAACTAGTAGTTTTTTCGAAGCTTGGCAACCCCTTTAAAACGAAAGTGTTTTTCGCCAGTATCTGCATGGGGTACTTCAAGAGGAAACAAACCATAGAGATAGATCTTAGAACTACTTCATTTGTTCAAGTTTCAAGGAGCTAGCACAAACCGCGTTTGATTTAGAATTCCAAACACAGCTATCTATGTTGGAGAAAACAGAGTGAAACCTAAAAATTCAAACAGTCACTGGAAACGAAAGCTTCAACCTAGAAGAATAAAATTTGGGCAGCCAAGTGGGATTAGTGAACTGATCATTACCACCAAGTATCATCAAGATTTGGTGAAAAAATGTTTGCTGAGATTTCAGCAAACTAGTAGTTTTTTCGAAGCTTGGCAACCCCTTTCAAACGAAAGTGTTTTTCGCCAGTCTCTGCATGGGGTACTTCAAGAGGAAACAAACCATAGAGATAGAACTTAGAACTACTTCATTTGTTCAAGTTTCAAGGAGCTAGCACAAACCGTGTTTGATTTAGAGTTTCAAGACCTCTATCTATATAGCAGAAAACAGAGTGAAACCTAAAAATTCAAAGTGTTACTGGAAACGAACGCTTGAACCTAGAAGAGTGAAAGTCGGGCAGCCAAGTGGGATTAGTGAACTGATCATTACCACCAAGTATCATCAAGATTTGGTGAAAAAATGTTTGCTGAGATTTCAGCAAACTAGTAGTTTTTTGGAAGCTTGGCAACCCCTTTCAAACGAAAGTGTTTTTCGCCAGTCTCTGCATGGGGTACTTCAAGAGGAAACAAACCATAGAGATAGAACTTGGAACTACTTCATTTGGTCAAGTTTCAAGGAGCTAGCACAAACCGTGTTTGATTTAGAATTCCAAACACAGCTATCTATGTTGGAGAAAACAGAGTGAAACATAAAAATTCAAACAGTCACTGGAAACGAAAGCTTCAACCTAGAAGAATAAAATTTGGGCAGCCAAGTGGGATTAGTGAACTGATCATTACCACCAAGTATCATCAAGATTTGGTGAAAAAATGTTTGCTGAGATTTCAGCAAACTAGTAGTTTTTTGGAAGCTTGGCAACCCCTTTCAAACGAAAGTGTTCTTCGCCAGTCTCTGCATGGGGTACTTCAAGAGGAAACAAACCATAGAGATAGAACTTAAAACTACTTCATTTTGTCAAGTTTCACGGAGCTAGCACAAACCGTGTTTGATTTAGAGTTTCAAAAACATCTATCTATATAGCAGAAAACAGAGTGAAACCTAAAAATTCAAATTGTTACTGGAAACGAACGCTTGAACCTAGAAGAGTGAAAGTCGGGCAGCCAAGTGGGATTAGTGAACTGATCATTACCACCAAGTATCATCAAGATTTGGTGAAAAAATGTTTGCTGAGATTTCAGCAAACTAGTAGTTTTTTGGAAGCTTGGCAACCCCTTTCAAACGAAAGTGTTCTTCGCCAGTCTCTGCATGGGGTACTTCAAGAGGAAACAAACCATAGAGATAGAACTTAAAACTACTTCATTTTGTCAAGTTTCACGGAGCTAGCACAAACCGTGTTTGATTTAGAGTTTCAAAAACATCTATCTATATAGCAGAAAACAGAGTGAAACCTAAAAATTCAAATTGTTACTGGAAACGAACGCTTGAACCTAGAAGAGTGAAAGTCGGGCAGCCAAGTGGGATTAGTGAACTGATCATTACCACCAAGTATCATCAAGATTTGGTGAAAAAATGTTTGCTGAGATTTCAGCAAACTAGTAGTTTTTTGGAAGCTTGGCAACCCCTTTCAAACGAAAGTGTTTTTCGCCAGTCTCTGCATGGGGTACTTCAAGAGGAAACAAACCATAGAGATAGAACTTGGAACTACTTCATTTGGTCAAGTTTCAAGGAGCTAGCACAAACCGTGTTTGATTTAGAATTCCAAACACAGCTATCTATGTTGGAGAAAACAGAGTGAAACATAAAAATTCAAACAGTCACTGGAAACGAAAGCTTCAACCTAGAAGAATAAAATTTGGGCAGCCAAGTGGGATTAGTGAACTGATCATTACCACCAAGTATCATCAAGATTTGGTGAAAAAATGTTTGCTGAGATTTCAGCAAACTAGTAGTTTTTTGGAAGCTTGGCAACCCCTTTCAAATGAAAGTGTTTTTCGCCAGTCTCTGCATGGGGTACTTCACGAGGAAAAAAACCATAGAGATAGAACTAACAACTACTTCATTTTGTCAAGTTTCAAGGAGCTAGCACAAACCGTGTTTGATTTAGAATTTCAAAGACATCTATCTATATAGCAGAAAACAGAGTGAAACCTAAAATTTCAAAGTGTTACTGGAAACGAACGCTTGAACCTAGAAGAGTAAAAATTGGGCAGCCAAGTGGGCTTAGTGAACTGATCATTACCACCCAGTATCATCAAGTTTTGGTGAAAAAATGTTTGCTGAGGTTTCAGCAAACGAGTAGTTTTTTGGAAGCTTGGCAACCCCTTTCAAACGAAAGTGTTTTTCGCCAGTCTCTGCATGGGGTACTTCAAGAGGAAACAAACCATAGAGATAGATCTTAGAACTACTTCATTTGGTCAAGTTTCAAGGAGCTAGCACAAACCGTGTTTGATTTAGAGTTTCAACACCTCTATCTATATAGCAGAAAACAGAGTGAAACCTAAAAATTCAAAGTGTTACTGGAAACGAACGCTTGAACCTAGAAGAGTGAAAATTGGGCAGCCAAGTGGGATTAGTGAACTGATCATTACCACCAAGTATCATCAAGATTTGGTGAAAAAATGTTTGCAGAGATTTCAGCAAACTAGTAGTTTTTTGGAAGCATGGCAACCCCTTTCAAACGAAAGTGTTTTTCGCCAGTTTCTGCATGGGGTACTTCAAGAGGAAACAAACCATAGAGATAGAACTTAGAACTACTTCATTTTGTCAAGTTTCAAGGAGCTAGCACAAAACGTGTTGATTTAGAGTTTCAAACACATCTATCTATATAGCAGAAAACAGAGTGAAACCTAAAAATTCAAAGTGTTACTGGAAACGAACGATTGAACCTAGAAGAGTGAAAATTGGGCAGCCAAGTGGGCTTAGTGAACTGATCATTACCACCAAGTATCATCAAGATTTGGTGAAAAAATGTTTGCTGAAATTTCAGCAAACGAGTAGTTTTTTGGAAGCTTGGCAACCCCTTTCAAACGAAAGTGTTCTTCGCCAGTCTCTGCATGGGGTACTTCAAGAGGAAACAAACCATAGAGATAGAACTTAGAACTACTTCATTTTGTCAAGTTTCACGGAGCTAGCACAAACCGTGTTTGATTTAGAGTTTCAAACACATCTATCTATATAGCAGAAAACAGAGTGAAACCTAAAAATTCAAACTGTTACTGGAAACGAACGCTTGAACCTAGAAGAGTGAAAGTTGGGAAGCCAAGTGGGATTAGTGAACTGATCATTACCACCAAGTATCATCAAGATTTGGTGAAAAAATGTTTGCTGAGATTTCAGCAAACTAGTAGTTTTTTGGAAGCTTGGCAACCCCTTTCAAACGAAAGTGTTTTTCGCCAGTCTCTGCATGGGGTACTTGAAGAGGAAAAAAACCATAGAGATAGAACTAACAACTACTTCATTTTGTCAAGTTTCAAGGAGCTAGCACAAACCGTGTTTGATTTAGAGTTTCAAAGACATCTATCTATATAGCAGAAAACAGAGTGAAACCTAAAATTTCAAAGTGTTACTGGAAACGAACGCTTGAACCTAGAAGAGTAAAAATTGGGCAGCCAAGTGGGCTTAGTGAACTGATCATTACCACCAAGTATCATCAAGTTTTGGTGAAAAAATGTTTGCTGAGATTTCAGCAAACTAGTAGTTTTTTGGAAGCTTGGCAACCCCTTTCAAACGAAAGTGTTTTTCGCCAGTCTCTGCATGGGGTACTTCAAGAGGAAACAAACCATAGAGATAGAACTTAGAACTACTTCATTTGGTCAAGTTTCAAGGAGCTAGCACAAACCGTGTTTGATTTAGAGTTTCAACACCTCTATCTATATAGCAGAAAACAGAGTGAAACCTAAAAATTCAAAGTGTTACTGGAAACGAACGCTTGAACCTAGAAGAGTGAAAATTGGGCAGCCAAGTGGGCTTAGTGAACTGATCATTGCCACCAAGTATCATCAAGATTTGGTGAAAAAATGTTTGCTGAGATTTCAGCAAACTAGTAGTTTTTTGGAAGCTTGGCAAACCCTTTCAAACGAAAGTGTTCTTCACCAGTCTCTGCATGGGGTACTTCAAGAGGAAACACACCATAGAGATAGAACTTAAAACTACTTCATTTTGTCAAGTTTCACGGAGCTAGCACAAACCGTGTTTGATTTAGAGTTTCAAAAACATCTATCTATATAGCAGAAAACAGAGTGAAACCTAAAAATTCAAATTGTTACTGGAACGAACGCTTGAACCTAGAAGAGTGAAAGTCGGGCAGCCAAGTGGGATTAGTGAACTGATCATTACCACCAAGTATCATCAAGATTTGGTGAAAAAATGTTTGCTGAGATTTCAGCAAACTAGTAGTTTTTTGGAAGCTTGGCAACCCCTTTCAAACGAAAGTGTTTTTCGCCAGTCTCTGCATGGGGTACTTCAAGAGGAAACAAACCATAGAGATAGAACTTGGAACTACTTCATTTGGTCAAGTTTCAAGGAGCTAGCACAAACCGTGTTTGATTTAGAATTCCAAACACAGCTATCTATGTTGGAGAAAACAGAGTGAAACATAAAAATTCAAACAGTCACTGGAAACGAAAGCTTCAACCTAGAAGAATAAAATTTGGGCAGCCAAGTGGGATTAGTGAACTGATCATTACCACCAAGTATCATCAAGATTTGGTGAAAAAATGTTTGCTGAGATTTCAGCAAACTAGTAGTTTTTTGGAAGCTTGGCAACCCCATTCAAACGAAAGTGTTTTTCGCCAGTCCCTGCATGGGGTACTTCACGAGGAAAAAAACCATAGATATAGAACTAACAACTACTTCATTTTGTCAAGTTTCAAGGAGCTAGCACAAACCGTGTTTGATTTAGAATTTCAAAGACATCTATCTATATAGCAGAAAACAGAGTGAAACCTAAAATTTCAAAGTGTTACTGGAAACGAACGCTTGAACCTAGAAGAGTAAAAATTGGGCAGCCAAGTGGGCTTAGTGAACTGATCATTACCACCCAGTATCATCAAGTTTTGGTGAAAAAATGTTTGCTGAGGTTTCAGCAAACGAGTAGTTTTTTGGAAGCTTGGCAACCCCTTTCAAACGAAAGTGTTTTTCGCCAGTCTCTGCATGGGGTACTTCAAGAGGAAACAAACCATAGAGATAGATCTTAGAACTACTTCATTTGGTCAAGTTTCAAGGAGCTAGCACAAACCGTGTTTGATTTAGAATTCCAAACACAGCTATTTATGTTGGAGAAAACAGAGTGAAACCTAAAAATTCAAACAGTCACTGGAAACGAAAGCTTCAACCTAGAAGAATAAAATTTGGGCAGCCAAGTGGGCTTAGTGAACTGATCATTACCACCAAGTATCATCAAGATTTGGTGAAAAAATGTTTGCTGAGATTTCAGCAAACTAGTAGTTTTTTGGAAGCATGGCAACCCCTTTCAAACGAAAGTGTTTTTCGCCAGTCTCTGCATGGGGTACTTCAAGAGGAAAAAAACCATAGAGATAGAACTAACAACTACTTCATTTTGTCAAGTTTCAAGGAGCTAGCACAAACCGTGTTTGATTTAGAGTTTCAACACATCTATCTATATAGCAGAAAACAGAGTGAAACCTAAAAATTCAAAGTGTTACTGGAAACGAACGCTTGAACCTAGAAGAGTGAAAATTGGGCAGCCAAGTGGGCTTAGTGAACTGATCATTACCACCAAGTATCATCAAGATTTGGTGAAAACATGTTTGCTGAGATTTCAGCAAACGAGTAGTTTTTTGGAAGCTTGGCATCCCCTTTCAAACGAAAGTGTTCTTCGCCAGTCTCTGCATGGGGTACTTCAAGAGGAAACAAACCATAGAGATAGAACTTAGAACTACTTCATTTTGTCAAGTTTCACGGAGCTAGCACAAACCGTGTTTGATTTAGAGTTTCAAACACATCTATCTATATAGCAGAAAACAGAGTGAAACCTAAAAATTCAAACTGTTACTGGAAACGAACGCTTGAACCTAGAAGAGTGAAAGATGGGCAGCCAAGTGGGATTAGTGAACTGATCATTACCACCAAGTATCATCAAGATTTGGTGAAAAAATGTTTGCTGAGATTTCAGCAAACTAGTAGTTTTTTGGAAGCATGGCAACCCCTTTCAAACGAAAGTGTTTTTCGCCAGTTTCTGCATGGGGTACTTCAAGAGAAAACAAACCATAGAGATAGAACTTAGAACTACTTCATTTTGTCAAGTTTCAAGGGGCTAGCACAAACCGTGTTTGATTTAGAGTTTCAAACACATCTATCTATATAGCAGAAAACAGAGTGAAACCTAAAAATTCAAACTGTTACTGGAAACGAACGCTTGAACCTAGAAGAGTGAAAGATGGGCAGCCAAGTGGGATTAGTGAACTGATCATTACCACCAAGTATCATCAAGATTTGGTGAAAAAATGTTTGCTGAGATTTCAGCAAACTAGTAGTTTCTTGGAAGCATGGCAACCCCTTTCAAACGAAAGTGTTTTTCGCCAGTTTCTGCATGGGGTACTTCAAGAGAAAACAAACCATAGAGATAGAACTTAGAACTACTTCATTTTGTCAAGTTTCAAGGGGCTAGCACAAACCGTGTTTGATTTAGAGTTTCAAACACATCTATCTATATAGCAGAAAACAGAGTGAAACCTAAAAATTCAAAGTGTTACTGGAAACGAACGCTTGAACCTAGAAGAGTGAAAATTGGGCAGCCAAGTGGGCTTAGTGAACTGATCATTACCACCAAGTATCATCAAGATTTGGTGAAAAAATGTTTGCTGAGATTTCAGCAAACGAGTAGTTTTTGGAAGCTTGGCAACCCCTTTCAAACGAAAGTGTTCTTCACCAGTCTCTGCATGGGGTACTTCAAGAGGAAACAAACCATAGAGATAGAACTTAGAACTACTTCATTTTGTCAAGTTTCACGGAGCTAGCAAAAACCGTGTTTGATTTAGAGTTTCAAACACATCTATCTATATAGCAGAAAACAGAGTGAAACCTAAAAATTCAATCTGTTACTGGAAACGAACGCTTGAACCTAAAAGAGTGAAAGTTGGGCAGCCAAGTGGGATTAGTGAACTGATCATTACCACCAAGTATCATCAAGATTTGGTGAAAAAATGTTTGCTGAGATTTCAGCAAACTAGTAGTTTTTTGGAAGCATGGCAACCCCTTTCAAACGAAAGTGTTTTTCGCCAGTTTCTGCATGGGGTACTTCAAGAGGAAACAAACCATAGAGATAGAACTTAGAACTACTTCATTTTGTCAAGTTTCAAGGAGCTAGCACAAACCGTGTTTGATTTAGAGTTTCAAACACATCTATCTATATAGCAGAAAAAAGAGTGAAACCTAAAAATTCAAAGTGTGCCTGGAAACGAACGCTTCAACCTAGAAGAATAAAATTTGGGCAGCCAAGTGGGATTAGTGAACTGATCATTACCACCAAGTATCATCAAGATTTGGTGAAAAAATGTTTGCTGAGATTTCAGCAAACTAGTAGTTTTTTGGAAGCTTGGCAACCCCTTTCAAACGAAAGTGTTTTTCGCCAGTTTCTGCATGGGTTACTTCAAGAGGAAACAAACCATAGAGATAGAACTTAGAACTACTTCATTTGGTCAAGTTTCAATGAGCTAGCACAAACCGTGTTTGATTTAGAAATCCAAACACAGCTATCTATGTTGGAGAAAACAGAGTGAAACCTAAAAATTCAAACTGTTACTGGAAACGAACGCTTGAACCTAGAAGAGTGAAAGTTGGGCAGCCAAGTGGGATTAGTGAACTGATCATTACCACCAAGTATCATCAAGATTTGGTGAAAAAATGTTTGCTGAGATTTCAGCAAACTAGTAGTTTTTTGGAAGCTTGGCAACCCCTTTCAAACGAAAGTGTTTTTCGCCAGTCTCTGCATGGGGTACTTCACGAGGAAAAAAACCATAGAGATAGAACTAACAACTACTTCATTTTGTCAAGTTTCAAGGAGCTAGCACAAACCGTGTTTGATTTAGAATTTCAAAGACATCTATCTATATAGCAGAAAACAGAGTGAAACCAAAAATTTCTAAGTGTTACTGGAAACGAACGCTTGAACCTAGAAGAGTAAAAATTGGGCAGCCAAGTGGGCTTAGTGAACTGATCATTACCACCCAGTATCATCAAGTTTTGGTGAAAAAATGTTTGCTGAGATTTCAGCAAACTAGTAGTTTTTTGGAAGCTTGGCAACCCCTTTCAAACGAAAGTGTTTTTCGCCAGTCTCTGCATGGGGTACTTCAAGAGGAAACAAACCATAGAGATAGAACTTAGAACTACTTCATTTGGTCAAGTTTCAAGGAGCTAGCACAAACCGTGTTTGATTTAGAATTCCAAACACAGCTATTTATGTTGGAGAAAACAGAGTGAAACCTAAAAATTCAAACAGTCACTGGAAACGAAAGCTTCAACCTAGAAGAATAAAATTTGGGCAGCCAAGTGGGCTTAGTGAACTGATCATTACCACCAAGTATCATCAAGATTTGGTGAAAAAATGTTTGCTGAGATTTCAGCAAACTAGTAGTTTTTTGGAAGCATGGCAACCCCTTTCAAACGAAAGTGTTTTTCGCCAGTCTCTGCATGGGGTACTTAAAGAGGAAAAAAACCATAGAGATAGAACTAACAACTACTTCATTTTGTCAAGTTTCAAGGAGCTAGCACAAACCGTGTTTGATTTAGAGTTTCAACACATCTATCTATATAGCAGAAAACAGAGTGAAACCTAAAAATTCAAAGTGTTACTGGAAACGAACGCTTGAACCTAGAAGAGTGAAAATTGGGCAGCAAAGTGGGCTTAGTGAACTGATCATTACCACCAAGTATCATCAAGATTTGGTGAAAAAATGTTTTCTGAGATTTCAGCAAACGAGTAGTTTTTTGGAAGCTTGGAAACCCCTTTCAAACAAAAGTGTTCTTCGCCAGTCTCTGCATGGGGTACTTCAAGAGGAAACAAACCATAGAGATAGAACTTAGAACTACTTCATTTTGTCAAGTTTCACGGAGCTAGCACAAACCGTGTTTGATTTAGAGTTTCAAACACATCTATCTATATAGCAGAAAACAGAGTAAAACCTAAAAATTCAATCTGTTACTGGAAACGAACGCTTGAACCTAGAAGAGTGAAAGTTGGGCAGCCAAGTGGGATTAGTGAACTGATCATTACCACCAAGTATCATCAAGATTTGGTGAAAAAATGTTTGCTGAGATTTCAGCAAACTAGTAGTTTTTTGGAAGCTTGGCAACCCCTTTCAAACGAAAGTGTTCTTCACCAGTCTCTGCATGGGGTACTTCAAGAGGCAACAAACCATAGAGATAGAACTTAGAACTACTTCATTTTGTCAAGTTTCACGGAGCTAGCACAAACCGTGTTTGATTTAGAGTTTCAAACACATCTATCTATATAGCAGAAAACAGAGTGAAACCTAAAAATTCAAACTGTTACTGGAAACGAACGCTTGAACCTAGAAGAGTGCAAGTTGGGCAGCCAAGTGGGATTAGTGAACTGATCATTACCACCAAGTATCATCAAGATTTGGTGAAAAAATGTTTGCTGAGATTTCAGCAAACTAGTAGTTTTTTGGAAGCATGGCAACCCCTTTCAAACGAAAGTGTTTTTCGCCAGTTTCTGCATGGGGTACTTCAAGAGGAAACAAACCATAGAGATAGAACTTAGAACTACTTCATTTTGTCAAGTTTCAAGGGGCTAGCACAAACCGTGTTTGATTTAGAGTTTCAAACACATCTATCTATATAGCAGAAAACAGAGTGAAACCTAAAAATTCAAAGTGTTACTGGAAACGAACGCTTGAACCTAGAAGAGTGAAAATTGGGCAGCCAAGTGGGCTTAGTGAACTGATCATTACCACCAAGTATCATCAAGATTTGGTGAAAAAATGTTTGCTGAGATTTCAGCAAACGAGTAGTTTTTTGGAAGCTTGGCAACCCCTTTCAAACGAAAGTGTTCTTCGCCAGTCTCTGCATGGGGTACTTCAAGAGGAAACAAACCATAGAGATAGAACTTAGAACTACTTCATTTTGTCAAGTTTCACGGAGCTAGCAAAAACCGTGTTTGATTTAGAGTTTCAAACACATCTATCTATATAGCAGAAAACAGAGTGAAACCTAAAAATTCAATCTGTTACTGGAAACGAACGCTTGAACCTAAAAGAGTGAAAGTTGGGCAGCCAAGTGGGATTAGTGAACTGATCATTACCACCAAGTATCATCAAGATTTGGTGAAAAAATGTTTGCTGAGATTTCAGCAAACTAGTAGTTTTTTGGAAGCATGGCAACCCCTTTCAAACGAAAGTGTTTTTCGCCAGTTTCTGCATGGGGTACTTCAAGAGGAAACAAACCATAGAGATAGAACTTAGAACTACTTCATTTTGTCAAGTTTCAAGGAGCTAGCACAAACCGTGTTTGATTTAGAGTTTCAAACACATCTATCTATATAGCAGAAAAAAGAGTGAAACCTAAAAATTCAAAGTGTTCCTGGAAACGAACGCTTCAACCTAGAAGAATAAAATTTGGGCAGCCAAGTGGGATTAGTGAACTGATCATTACCACCAAGTATCATCAAGATTTGGTGAAAAAATGTTTGCTGAGATTTCAGCAAACTAGTAGTTTTTTGGAAGCTTGGCAACCCCTTTCAAACGAAAGTGTTTTTCGCCAGTCTCTGCATGGGGTACTTCAAGAGGAAACAAACCATAGAGATAGAACTTAGAACTACTTCATTTTGTCAAGTTTCAAGGAGCTAGCACAAACCGTGTTTGATTTAGAATTCCAAACACAGCTATTTATGTTTGAGAAAACAGAGTGAAACCTAAAAATTCAAACAATCACTGGAAACGAAAGCTTCAACCTAGAAGAATAAAATTTGGGCAGCCAAGTGGGCTTAGTGAACTGATTATTACCACCAAGTATCATCAAGATTTGGTGAAAAAATGTTTGCTGAGATTTCAGCAAACTAGTAGTTTTTTGGAAGCATGGCAACCCCTTTCAAACGAAAGTGTTTTTCGCCAGTCTCTGCATGGGGTACTTCAAGAGGAAAAAAACCATAGAGATAGAACTAACAACTACTTCATTTTGTCAAGTTTCAAGGAGCTAGCACAAACCGTGTTTGATTTAGAGTTTCAACACATCTATCTATATAGCAGAAAACAGAGTGAAACCTAAAAATTCAAAGTGTTACTGGAAACGAATGCTTGAACCTAGAAGAGTGAAAATTGGGCAGCCAAGTGGGCTTAGTGAACTGATCATTACCACCAAGTATCATCAAGATTTGGTGAAAAAATGTTTGCTGAGATTTCAGCAAACGAGTAGTTTTTTGGAAGCTTGGAAACCCCTTTCAAACGAAAGTGTTCTTCGCCAGTCTCTGCATGGGGTAATTCAAGAGGAAACAAACCATAGAGATAGAACTTAGAACTACTTCATTTTGTCAAGTTTCACGGAGCTAGCACAAACCGTGTTTGATTTAGTGTTTCAAACACATCTATCTATATAGCAGAAAACAGAGTGAAACCTAAAAATTCAAACTGTTACTGGAAACGAACGCTTGAACCTAGAAGAGTGAAAGTTGGGCAGCCAAGTGGGATTAGTGAACTGATCATTACCACCAAGTATCATCAAGATTTGGTGAAAAAATGTTTGCTGAGATTTCAGCAAACTAGTACTTTTTTGGAAGCATGGCAACCCCTTTCAAACGAAAGTGTTTGTCGCCAGTTTCTGCATGGGGTACTTCAAGAGGAAACAAACAATAGAGATAGAACTTAGAACTACTTCATTTTGTCAGGTTTCAAGGAGCTAGCACAAACCGTGTTTGATTTAGAGTTTCAAACACATCTATCTATATAGCAGAAAACAGAGTGAAACCTAAAAATTCAAAGTGTTCCTGGAAACGAACGCTTCAACCTAGAAGAATAAAATTTGGGCAACCAAGTGGGCTTAGTGAACTGATCATTACCACCAAGTATCATCAAGATTTGGTGAAAAAATGTTTGCTGAGATTTCAGCAAACTAGTAGTTTTTTGGAAGCTTGGCAACCCCTTTCAAACGAAAGTGTTTTTCGCCAGTCTCTGCATGGGTTACTTCAAGAGGAAACAAACCATAGAGATAGAACTTAGAACTACTTCATTTGGTCAAGTTTCAATGAGCTAGCACAAACCGTGTTTGATTTAGAATTCCAAACACAGCTATCTATGTTGGAGAAAACAGAGTGAAACCTAAAAATTCAAACTGTTACTGGAAACGAACGCTTGAACCTAGAAGAGTGAAAGTTGGGCAGCCAAGTGGGATTAGTGAACTGATCATTACCACCAAGTATCATCAAGATTTGGTGAAAAAATGTTTGCTGAGATTTCAGCAAACTAGTACTTTTTTGGAAGCATGGCAACCCCTTTCAAACGAAAGTGTTTGTCGCCAGTTTCTGCATGGGGTACTTCAAGAGGAAACAAACAATAGAGATAGAACTTAGAACTACTTCATTTTGTCAAGTTTCAAGGAGCTAGCACAAACCGTGTTTGATTTAGAGTTTCAAACACATCTATCTATATAGCAGAAAACAGAGTGAAACCTAAAAATTCAAAGTGTTACTGGAAACGAACGCTTGAACCTAGAAGAGTGAAAAATGGGCAGCCAAGTGGGATTAGTGAACTGATCATTACCACCAAGTATCATCAAGATTTGGTGAAAAAATGTTTGCTGAGATTTCAGCAAACGAGTAGTTTTTTGGAAGCTTGGCAACCCCTTTCAAACGAAAGTGATCTTTGCCAGTCTCTGCATGGGGTACTTCAAGAGGAAACAAACCATAGAGATAGAACTTAGAACTACTTCATTTTGTCAAGTTTCACGGAGCTAGCACAAACCGTGTTTGATTTAGAGTTTCAAACACATCTATCTATATAGCAGAAAACAGAGTGAAACCTAAAAATTCAATCTGTTACTGGAAACGAACGCTTTGAACCTAGAAGAGTGAAAGTTGGGCAGCCAAGTGGGATTAGTGAACTGATCATTACCACCAAGTATCATCAAGATTTGGTGAAAAAAATGTTTGCTGAGATTTCAGCAAACTAGTAGTTTTTGGAAGCATGGCAACCCCTTTCAAACGAAAGTGTTTTTCGCCAGTTTCTGCATGGGGTACTTCAAGAGGAAACAAACCATAGAGATAGAACTTAGAACTACTTCATTTTGTCAAGTTTCAAGGAGCTAGCACAAACCGTGTTTGATTTAGAGTTTCAAACACATCTATCTATATAGCAGAAAACAGAGTGAAACCTAAAAATTCAAAGTGTTCCTGGAAACGAACGCTTCAACCTACAAGAATAAAATTTGGGCAGCCAAGTGGGATTAGTGAACTGATTATTACCACCAAGTATCATCAAGATTTGGTGAAAAAATGTTTGCTGAGATTTCAGCAAACTAGTAGTTTTTTGGAAGCTTGGCAACCCCTTTCAAACGAAAGTGTTTTTCGCCAGTCTCTGCATGGGTTACTTCAAGAGGAAACAAACCATAGAGATAGAACTTAGAACTACTTCATTTGGTCAAGTTTCAAGGAGCTAGCACAAACCGTGTTTGATTTAGAATTCCTAACACAGCTATCTATGTTGGAGAAAACAGAGTGAAACCTAAAAATTCAAACTGTTACTGGAAACGAACGCTTGAACCTAGAAGAGTGAAAGTTGGGCAGCCATGTGGGATTAGTGAACTGATCATTACCACCAAGTATCATCAAGATTTGGTGAAAAAATGTTTGCTGAGATTTCAGCAAACTAGTAGTTTTTTGGAAGCATGGCAACCCCTTTCAAACGAAAGTGTTTTTCGCCAGTTTCTGCATGGGGTACTTAAAGAGGAAACAAACCATAGAGATAGAACTTAGAACTACTTCATTTTGTCAACTTTCAAGGAGCTAGCACAAACCGTGTTTGATTTAGAGTTTCAAACACATCTATCTATATAGCAGAAAACAGAGTGAAACCTAAAAATTCAAAGTGTTACTGGAAACGAACGCTTGAACCTAGAAGAGTAAAAATTGGGCAGCCAAGTGGGCTTAGTGAACTGATCATTACCACCAAGTATCATCAAGTTTTGGTGAAAAAATGTTTGCTGAGATTTCAGCAAACTAGTAGTTTTTTGGAAGCTTGGCAACCCCTTTCAAACGAAAGTGTTTTTCGCCAGTCTCTGCATGGGGTACTTCAAGAGGAAACAAACCATAGAGATAGAACTTAGAACTACCTCATTTGGTCAAGTTTCAAGGAGCTAGCACAAACCGTGTTTGATTTAGAATTCCAAACACAGCTATCTATGTTGGAGAAAACAGAGTGAAACCTAAAAATTCAAACAGTCAAAGGAAACGAAAGCATCAACCTAGAAGAATAAAATTTGGGCAGCCAAGTGGGCTTAGTGAACTGATCATTACCACCAATTATCATCAAGATTTGGTCAAAAAATGTTTGCTGAGATTTCAGCAAACTAGTAGTTTTTTGGAAGCATGGCAACCCCTTTCAAACTAAAGTGTTTTTCGCCAGTCTCTGCATGGGGTACTTCAAGAGGAAAAAAACCATAGAGATAGAACTAACAACTACTTCATTTTGTCAAGTTTCAAGGAGCTAGCACAAACCGTGTTTGATTTAGAGTTTCAACACATCTATCTATATAGCAGAAAACAGAGTGAAACCTAAAAATTCAAAGTGTTACTGGAAACGAACGCTTGAACCTAGAAGAGTGAAAATTGGGCAGCCAAGTGGGCTTAGTGAACTGATCATTACCACCAAGTATCATCAAGATTTGGTGAAAAAATTGTTGCTGAGATTTCAGCAAACTGGTAGTTTTTTGTAAGCTTGGCAACCCCTTTCAAACGAAAGTGTTCTTCGCCAGTCTCTGCATGGGGTACTTCAAGAGGAAAAAAAACATAGAGATAGAACTTAGAACTACTTCATTTTGTCAAGTTTCACGGAGCTAGCACAAACCGTGTTTCATTTAGAGTTTCAAACACATCTATCTATATAGCAGAAAACAGAGTGAAACCTAAAATTTCAAAGTGTTACTGGAAACGAACGCTTGAACCTAGAAGAGTGAAAATTGGGCAGCCAAGTGGGCTTAGTGAACTGATCATTACCACCAAGTATCATCAAGATTTGGTGAAAAAATGGTTGCTGAGATTTCAGCAAACTAGTAGTTTTTTGGAAGCTTGGCAACCCCTTTCAAACGAAAGTGTTCTTTGCCAGTCTCTGCATGGGGTACTTCAAGTGGAAACAAACCATAGAGATAGAACTTAGAACTACTTCATTTTGTCAAGTTTCACGGAGCTAGCACAAACCGCGTTTGATTTAGAGTTTCAAACACATCTATCTATATAGCAGAAAACAGAGTGAAACCTAAAAATTCAAACTGTTACTGGAAACGAACGCTTGAACCTAGAAGAGTGAAAATTGGGCAGCCAAGTGGGCTTAGTGAACTGATCATTACCACCAAGTATCATCAAGATTTGGTGAAAAAATGTTTGCTGAGATTTCAGCAAACGAGTAGTTTTTTGGAAGCTTGGCAACCCCTTTCAAACGAAAGTGTTCTTCGCCAGTCTCTGCATGGGGTACTTCAAAAGGAAACAAACCATAGAGATAGAACTTAGAACTACTTCATTTTGTCAACTTTCAAGGAGCTAGCACAAACCGTGTTTGATTTAGAGTTTCAAACACATCTATCTATATAGCAGAAAACAGAGTGAAACCTAAAAATTCAAAGTGTTACTGGAAACGAACGCTTGAACCTAGAAGAGTAAAAATTGGGCAGCCAAGTGGGCTTAGTGAACTGATCATTACCACCAAGTATCATCAAGTTTTGGTGAAAAAATGTTTGCTGAGATTTCAGCAAACTAGTAGTTTTTTGGAAGCTTGGCAACCCCTTTCAAACGAAAGTGTTTTTCGCCAGTCTCTGCATGGGGTACTTCAAGAGGAAACAAACCATAGAGATAGAACTTAGAACTACCTCATTTGGTCAAGTTTCAAGGAGCTAGCACAAACCGTGTTTGATTTAGAATTCCAAACACAGCTATCTATGTTGGAGAAAACAGAGTGAAACCTAAAAATTCAAACAGTCAAAGGAAACGAAAGCATCAACCTAGAAGAATAAAATTTGGGCAGCCAAGTGGGCTTAGTGAACTGATCATTACCACCAATTATCATCAAGATTTGGTCAAAAAATGTTTGCTGAGATTTCAGCAAACTAGTAGTTTTTTGGAAGCATGGCAACCCCTTTCAAACTAAAGTGTTTTTCGCCAGTCTCTGCATGGGGTACTTCAAGAGGAAAAAAACCATAGAGATAGAACTAACAACTACTTCATTTTGTCAAGTTTCAAGGAGCTAGCACAAACCGTGTTTGATTTAGAGTTTCAACACATCTATCTATATAGCAGAAAACAGAGTGAAACCTAAAAATTCAAAGTGTTACTGGAAACGAACGCTTGAACCTAGAAGAGTGAAAATTGGGCAGCCAAGTGGGCTTAGTGAACTGATCATTACCACCAAGTATCATCAAGATTTGGTGAAAAAATTGTTGCTGAGATTTCAGCAAACTGGTAGTTTTTTGTAAGCTTGGCAACCCCTTTCAAACGAAAGTGTTCTTCGCCAGTCTCTGCATGGGGTACTTCAAGAGGAAAAAAAACATAGAGATAGAACTTAGAACTACTTCATTTTGTCAAGTTTCACGGAGCTAGCACAAACCGTGTTTCATTTAGAGTTTCAAACACATCTATCTATATAGCAGAAAACAGAGTGAAACCTAAAATTTCAAAGTGTTACTGGAAACGAACGCTTGAACCTAGAAGAGTGAAAATTGGGCAGCCAAGTGGGCTTAGTGAACTGATCATTACCACCAAGTATCATCAAGATTTGGTGAAAAAATGGTTGCTGAGATTTCAGCAAACTAGTAGTTTTTTGGAAGCTTGGCAACCCCTTTCAAACGAAAGTGTTCTTTGCCAGTCTCTGCATGGGGTACTTCAAGTGGAAACAAACCATAGAGATAGAACTTAGAACTACTTCATTTTGTCAAGTTTCACGGAGCTAGCACAAACCGCGTTTGATTTAGAGTTTCAAACACATCTATCTATATAGCAGAAAACAGAGTGAAACCTAAAAATTCAAACTGTTACTGGAAACGAACGCTTGAACCTAGAAGAGTGAAAATTGGGCAGCCAAGTGGGCTTAGTGAACTGATCATTACCACCAAGTATCATCAAGATTTGGTGAAAAAATGTTTGCTGAGATTTCAGCAAACGAGTAGTTTTTTGGAAGCTTGGCAACCCCTTTCAAACGAAAGTGTTCTTCGCCAGTCTCTGCATGGGGTACTTCAAAAGGAAACAAACCATAGAGATAGAACTTAGAACTACTTCATTTTGTCAAGTTTCACGGAGCTAGCACAAACCGTGTTTCATTTAGAGTTTCAAACACATCTATCTATATAGCAGAAAACAGAGTGAAACATAAAAATTCAATCTGTTACTGGAAACGAACGCTTGAACCTAGAAGAGTGAAAGTTGGGCAGCCAAGTGGGATTAGTGAACTGATCATTACCACCAAGTATCATCAAGATTTGGTGAAAAAGGGTTTGCTGAGATTTCAGCAAACTAGTAGTTTTTTGGAAGCATGGCAACCCCTTTCAAACGAAAGTGTTTTTCGCCAGTTTCTGCATGGGGTACTTCAAGAGGAAACAAACCATAGAGATAGAACTTAGAACTACTTCATTTTGTCAAGTTTCAAGGAGCTAGCACAAACCGTGTTTGATTTAGAGTTTCAAACACATCTATCTATATAGCAGAAAACAGAGTGAAACCTAAAAATTCAAAGTGTTACTGGAAACGAACGCTTGAACCTAGAAGAGTGAAAACTGGGCAGCCAAGTGGGCTTAGTGAACTGATCATTACCACCAAGTCATCATGATTTGGTGAAAAAATGTTTGCTGAGATTTCAGCAAACTAGTAGTTTTTTGGAAGATTGGCAACCCCTTTCAAACGAAAGTGTTTTTCGCCAGTCTCTGCATGGGGTACTTCAAGAGGAAAAAAACCATAGAGATAGAACTAACAACTACTTCATTTTGTCAAGTTTCAAGGAGCTAGCACAAACCGTGTTTGATTTAGAGTTTCAAAAACATCTATCTATATAGCAGAAAACAGAGTGAAACCTAAAATTTCAAAGTGTTACTGGAAACGAACGCTTGAACCTAGAAGAGTAAAAATTGGGCAGCCAAGTGGGCTTAGTGAACTGATCATTACCACCAAGTATCATCAAGTTTTGGTGAAAAAATGTTTGGTGAGATTTCAGCAAACTTGTAGTTTTTTGGAAGCTTGGCAACCCCTTTCAAACGAAAGTGTTTTTCGCCAGTCTCTGCATGGGGTACGTCAAGAGGAAACAAACCATAGAGATAGAACTTAGAACTACTTCATTTGGTCAAGTTTCAAGGAGCTAGCACAAACCGTGTTTGATTTAGGGTTTCAACACCTCTATCTATATAGCAGAAAACAGAGTGAAACCTAAAATTCAAAGTGTTACTGGAAACGAACGCTTGAACCTAGAAGAGTGAAAATTGGGCAGCCAAGTGGGCTTAGTGAACTGATCATTACCACCAAGTATCATCAAGATTTGTTGAAAAAATGTTTGCTGAGATTTCAGCAAACGAGTAGTTTTTGGAAGCTTGGCAACCCCTTTCAAACGAAAGTGTTCTTCGCCAGTCTCTGCATGGGGTACTTCAAGAGGAAAGAAACCATAGAGATAGAACTTAGAACTACTTCATTTTGTCAAGTTTCACGGAGCTAGCACAAACCGTGTTTGATTTAGAGTTTCAAACACATCTATCTATATAGCAGAAAACAGAGTGAAACCTAAAAATTCAAACTGTTACTGGAAACGAACGCTTGAACCTAGAAGAGAGAAAGTTGGGAAGCCAAGTGGGATTAGTGAACTGATCATTACCACCAAGTATCATCAAGATTTGGTGAAAAAATGTTTGCTGAGATTTCAGCAAACTAGTAGTTTTTTGGAAGCTTGGCAACCCCTTTCAAACGAAAGTGTTTTTCGCCAGAATCTGCATGGGGTACTTCAAGAGGAAAAAAACCATAGAGATAGAACTAGCAACTACTTCATTTTGTCAAATTTCAAGGAGCTAGCACAAACCGTGTTTGATTTAGAGTTTCAAAGACATCTATCTATATAGCAGAAAACAGAGTGAAACCTAAAATTTCAAAGTGTTACTGGAAACGAACGCTTGAACCTAGAAGAGTAAAAATTGGGCAGCCAAGTGGGCTTAGTGAACTGATCATTACCACCAAGTATCATCAAGTTTTGGTGAAAAAATGTTTGCTGAGATTTCAGCAAACTAGTAGTTTTTTGGAAGCTTGGCAACCCCTTTCAAACGAAAGTGTTTTTCGCCAGTCTCTGAATGGGGTACTTCAAGAGGAAACAAACCATAGAGATAGAACTTAGAACTACTTCATTTGGTCAAGTTTCAAGGAGCTAGCACAAACCGTGTTTGATTTAGAGTTTCAACACCTCTATCTATATAGCAGAAAACAGAGTGAAACCTAAAAATTCAAAGTGTTCCTGGAAACGAACGCTTGAACCTAGAAGAGTGAAAGTTGGGCAGCCAAGTGGGCTTAGTGAACTGATCATTACCACCAAGTATCATCAAGATTTGGTGAAAAAATGTTTGCTGAGATTTCAGCAAACTAGTAATTTTTTTTAAGCTTGGCAACCCCTTTCAAACGAAAGTGTTCTTCGCCAGTCTCTGCATGGGGTACTTAAAGAGGAAACAAACCATAGAGATAGAACTTAGAACTACTTCATTTTGTCAAGTTTCACGGAGCTAGCACAAATCGTGTTTGATTTAGAGTTTCAAACACATCTATCTATATAGCAGAAAACAGAGTGAAACCTAAAAATTCAAAGTGTTACTGGAAACGAACGCTTGAACCTAGAAGAGTGAAAATTGGGCAGCCAAGTGGGCTTAGTGAACTGATCATTACCACCAAGTATCATCAAGATTTGGTGAAAAAATGTTTGCTGAGATTTCAGCAAACTAGTAGTTTTTTGGAAGCTTGGCAACCCCTTTCAAACGAAAGTGTTTTTCGCCAGTCTCTGCATGGGGTACTTCAAGAGGAAAAAAACCATAGAGATAGAACTAACAACTACTTCATTTTGTCAAGTTTCAAGGAGCTAGCACAAACCGTGTTTGATTTAGAGTTTCAAACACATCTATCTATATAGCAGAAAACAGAGTGAAACCTAAAATTTCAAAGTGTTACTGCAAACAAACGCTTGAACCTAGAAGAGTAAAAATTGGGCAGCCAAGTGGGCTTAGTGAACTGATCATTACCACCAAGTATCATCAAGTTTTGGTGAAAAAATGTTTGCTGAGATTTCAGCAAACTAGTAGTTTTTTGGAAGCTTGGCAACCCCTTTAAAACGAAAGTGTTTATCGCCAGTCTCTCCATGGGGTACTTCAAGAGGAAAAAACCATAGAGATAGAACTTAGAACTACTTCATTTGGTCAAGTTTCAAGGTGCTAGCACAAACCGTGTTTTATTTAGAGTTTCAAACACATCTACCTATATAGCAGAAAACAGAGTGAAACCTAAAATTCAAAGTGTTACTGGAAACGAACGCTTGAATCTAGAAGAGTGAAAATTGGGCAGCCAAGTGGGCTTAGTGAACTGATCATTACCACCAAGTATCATCAAGATTGGTGAAAAAATGTTTGCTGAGATTTCAGCAAACGAGTAGTTTTTTGGAAGCTTGGCAACCCCTTTCAAACGAAAGTGTTTTTCGCCAGTCTCTGCATGGGGTACTTCAAGAGGAAACAAACCATAGAGATAGAACTTAGAACTACTTCATTTTGTCAAGTTTCACGGAGCTAGCACAAACCGTGTTTGATTTAGAGTTTCAAACACATCTATCTATATAGCAGAAAACAGAGTGAAACCTAAAAATTCAAACTGTTACTGGAAATGAACGCTTGAACCTAGAAGAGTGAAAGTTGGGCAGCCAAGTGGGATTAGTGAACTGATCATTACCACCAAGTATCATCAAGATTTGGTGAAAAAATGTTTGCTGAGATTTCAGCAAACTAGTAGTTTTTTGGAAGCTTGGCAACCCCTTTCAAACGAAAGTGTTTTTCGCCAGTCTCTGCATGGGGTACTTCAAGAAAAAAAAAGCCATAGAGATAAAACTAACAACTACTTCATTTTGTCAAGTTTCACGGAGCTAGCACAAACCGTGTTTGATTTAGAGTTTCAAACACATCTATCTATATAGCAGAAAACAGAGTGAAACCTAAAAATTCAAAGTGTTACTGGAAAGGAACGCTTGAACCTAGAAGAGTGAAAGTTGGGCAGCCAAGTGGGATTAGTGAACTGATCATTACCACCAAGTATCATCAAGATTTGGTGAAAAAATGTTTGCTGAGATTTCAGCAAACGAGTAGTTTTTTGGAAGCTTGGCAACCCCTTTCAAACGAAAGTGTTCTTCGCCAGTCTCTGCATGGGGTACTTCAAGCGGAAACAAACCATAGAGATAGAACTTAGAACTACTTCATTTTGTCAAGTTTCACGGAGCTAGCACAAACCGTGTTTGATTTAGAGTTTCAAACACATCTATCTATATAGCAGAAAACAGAGTGAAACCTAAAAATTCAAACTGTTACTGGAAACGAACGCTTGAAACTAGAAGAGTGAAAGTTGGGAAGCCAAGTGGGATTAGTGAACTGATCATTACCACCAAGTATCATCAAGATTTGGTGAAAAAATATTTGCTGAGATTTCAGCAAACTAGTAGTTTTTTGGAACCTTGGCAACCCCTTTCAAACGAAAGTGTTTTTCGCCAGTCTCTGCATGGGGTCCTTCAAGAGGAAAAAAACCATAGAGATAGAACTAACAACTACTTCATTTTGTCAAGTTTCAAGGAGCTAGCACAAACCGTGTTTGATTTAGAATTCCAAACACAGCTATCTATGTTGGAGAAAACAGAGTGAAACATAAAAATTCAAACAGTCACTGGAAACGAAAGCTTCAACCTAAAAGAATAAAATTTGGGCAGCCAGGTGGGATTAGTGAACTGATCATTACCACCAAGTATCATCAAGATTTGGTGAAAAAATGTTTGCTGAGATTTCAGCAAACTAGTAGTTTTTTGGAAGCTTGGCAACCCCTTTCAAACGAAAGTGTTTTTCGCCAGTCTCTGCATGGGGTACTTCACGAGGAAAAAAACCATAGAGATAGAACTGAGAACTACTTCATTTTGTCATGTTTCAAGGAGCTAGCACAAACCGTGTTTGATTTAGAGTTTCAAAGACATCTATCTATATAGCAGAAAACAGAGTGAAACCTAAAATTTCAAAGCGTTACTGGAAACGAACGCTTGAACCTAGAAGAGTAAAAATTGGGCAGCCAAGTGGACTTAGTGAACTGATCATTACCACCAAGTATCATCAAGTTTTGGTGAAAAAATGTTTGCTGAGATTTCAGCAAACTAGTAGTTTTTTGGAAGCTTGGCAACCCCTTTCAAACGAAAGTGTTTTTCGCCAGTCTCTGCATGGGGTACTTCAAGAGGAAACAAACCATAGAGATAGAACTTAGAACTACTTCATTTGGTCAAGTTTCAAGGAGCTAGCACAAACCGTGTTTGATTTAGAATTCCAAACACAGCTATCTATGTTGGAGAAAACAGAGTGCAACCTAAAAATTCAAACAGTCACTAGAAACGAAAGCTTCAACCTAGAAGAATAAAATTTGGGCAGCCAAGTGGGCTTAGTGAACTGATCATTACCACCAAGTATCATCAAGATTTGGTGAAAAAATGTTTGCTGAGATTTCAGCAAACTAGTAGTTTTTTGGAAGCATGGCAACCCCTTTCAAACGAAAGTGTTTTTCGCCAGTCTCTGCATGGGGTACTTCAAGAGGAAAAAAACCATAGAGATAGAACTAACAACTACTTCATTTTGTCAAGTTTCACGGAGCTAGCACAAACCGTGTTTGATTTAGAGTTTCAAACACATCTATCTATATAGCAGAAAACAGAGTGAAACCTAAAAATTCAAAGTGTTACTGGAAACGAACGCTTGAACCTAGAAGAGTGAAAGTTGGGCAGCCAAGTGGGCTTAGTGAACTGATCATTACCACCAAGCATCATCAAGATTTGGTGAAAAAATGTTTGCTGAGATTTCAGCAAACTAGTAGTTTTTTGGAAGCTTGGCAACCCCTTTCAAACGAAAGTGTTTTTCGCCAGTCTCTGCATGGGGTACTTCAAGAGGAAAAAAACCATAGAGATAGAACTAACAACTACTTCATTTTGTCAAGTTTCAAGGAGCTAGCACAAACCGTGTTTGATTTAGAGTTTCAAAGACATCTATCTATATAGCAGAAAACAGAGTGAAACCTAAAATTTCAAAGTGTTACTGCAAACGAACGCTTGAACCTAGAAGAGTAAAAATTGGGCAGCCAAGTGGGCTTAGTGAACTGATCATTACCACCAAGTATCATCAAGTTTTGGTGAAAAAATGTTTGCTGAGATTTCAGCAAACTAGTAGTTTTTTGGAAGCTTGGCAACCCCTTTAAAACGAAAGTGTTTATCGCCAGTCTCTCCATGGGGTACTTCAAGAGGAAACAAACCATAGAGATAGAACTTAGAACTACTTCATTTGGTCAAGTTTCAAGGTGCTAGCACAAACCGTGTTTTATTTAGAGTTTCAAACACATCTACCTATATAGCAGAAAACAGAGTGAAACCTAAAAATTCAAAGTGTTACTGGAAACGAACGCTTGAATCTAGAAGAGTGAAAATTGGGCAGCCAAGTGGGCTTAGTGAACTGATCATTACCACCAAGTATCATCAAGATTTGGTGAAAAAATGTTTGCTGAGATTTCAGCAAACGAGTAGTTTTTTGGAAGCTTGGCAACCCCTTTCAAACGAAAGTGTTTTTCGCCAGTCTCTGCATGTGGTACTTCAAGAGGAAACAAAACATAGAGATAGAACTTAGAACTACTTCATTTTGTCAAGTTTCACGGAGCTAGCACAAACCGTGTTTGATTTAGAGTTTCAAACACATCTATCTATATAGCAGAAAACAGAGTGAAACCTAAAAATTCAAACTGTTACTGGAAATGAACGCTTGAACCTAGAAGAGTGAAAGTTGGGCAGCCAAGTGGGATTAGTGAACTGATCATTACCACCAAGTATCATCAAGATTTGGTGAAAAAATGTTTGCTGAGATTTCAGCAAACTAGTAGTTTTTTGGAAGCTTGGCAACCCCTTTCAAACGAAAGTGTTTTTCGCCAGTCTCTGCATGGGGTACTTCAAGAAAAAAAAAGCCATAGAGATAAAACTAACAACTACTTCATTTTGTCAAGTTTCACGGAGCTAGCACAAACCGTGTTTGATTTAGAGTTTCAAACACATCTATCTATATAGCAGAAAACAGAGTGAAACCTAAAAATTCAAAGTGTTACTGGAAAGGAACGCTTGAACCTAGAAGAGTGAAAGTTGGGCAGCCAAGTGGGATTAGTGAACTGATCATTACCACCAAGTATCATCAAGATTTGGTGAAAAAATGTTTGCTGAGATTTCAGCAAACGAGTAGTTTTTTGGAAGCTTGGCAACCCCTTTCAAACGAAAGTGTTCTTCGCCAGTCTCTGCATGGGGTACTTCAAGAGGAAACAAACCATAGAGATAGAACTTAGAACTACTTCATTTTGTCAAGTTTCACGGAGCTAGCACAAACCGTGTTTGATTTAGAGTTTCAAACACATCTATCTATATAGCAGAAAAGAGAGTGAAACCTAAAAATTCAAACTGTTACTGGAAACGAACGCTTGAAACTAGAAGAGTGAAAGTTGGGAAGCCAAGTGGGATTAGTGAACTGATCATTACCACCAAGTATCATCAAGATTTGGTGAAAAAATATTTGCTGAGATTTCAGCAAACTAGTAGTTTTTTGGAAGCTTGGCAACCCCTTTCAAACGAAAGTGTTTTTCGCCAGTCTCTGCATGGGGTTCTTCAAGAGGAAAAAAACCATAGAGATAGAACTAACAACTACTTCATTTTGTCAAGTTTCAAGGAGCTAGCACAAACCGTGTTTGATTTAGAATTCCAAACACAGCTATCTATGTTGGAGAAAACAGAGTGAAACATAAAAATTCAAACAGTCACTGGAAACGAAAGCTTCAACCTAAAAGAATAAAATTTGGGCAGCCAAGTGGGATTAGTGAACTGATCATTACCACCAAGTATCATCAAGATTTGGTGAAAAAATGTTTGCTGAGATTTCAGCAAACTAGTAGTTTTTTGGAAGCTTGGCAACCCCTTTCAAACGAAAGTGTTTTTCGCCAGTCTCTGCATGGGGTACTTCCGAGGAAAAAAACCATAGAGATAGAACTGAAAACTACTTCATTTGTCATGTTTCAAGGAGCTAGCACAAACCGTGTTTGATTTAGAGTTTCAAAGACATCTATCTATATAGCAGAAAACAGAGTGAAACCTAAAATTTCAAAGCGTTACTGGAAACGAACGCTTGAACCTAGAAGAGTAAAAATTGGGCAGCCAAGTGGGCTTAGTGAACTGATCATTACCACCAAGTATCATCAAGTTTTGGTGAAAAAATGTTTGCTGAGATTTCAGCAAACTAGTAGTTTTTTGGAAGCTTGGCAACCCCTTTCAAACGAAAGTGTTTTTCGCCAGTCTCTGCATGGGGTACTTCAAGAGGAAACAAACCATAGAGATAGAACTTAGAACTACTTCATTTGGTCAAGTTTCAAGGAGCTAGCACAAACCGTGTTTGATTTAGAATTCCAAACACAGCTATCTATGTTGGAGAAAACAGAGTGAAACCTAAAAATTCAAACAGTCACTAGAAACGAAAGCTTCAACCTAGAAGAATAAAATTTGGGCAGCCAAGTGGGCTTAGTGAACTGATCATTACCACCAAGTATCATCAAGATTTGGTGAAAAAATGTTTGCTGAGATTTCAGCAAACTAGTAGTTTTTTGGAAGCATGGCAACCCCTTTCAAACGAAAGTGTTTTTCGCCAGTCTCTGCATGGGGTACTTCAAGAGGAAAAAACCATAGAGATAGAACTAACAACTACTTCATTTTGTCAAGTTTCACGGAGCTAGCACAAACCGTGTTTGATTTAGAGTTTCAAACACATCTATCTATATAGCAGAAAACAGAGTGAAACCTAAAAATTCAAAGTGTTACTGGAAACGAACGCTTGAACCTAGAAGAGTGAAAGTTGGGCAGCCAAGTGGGCTTAGTGAACTGATCATTACCACCAAGTATCATCAAGATTTGGTGAAAAAATGTTTGCTGAGATTTCAGCAAACGAGTAGTTTTTTGGAAGCTTGGCAACCCCTTTCAAACGAAAGTGTTCTTCGCCAGTCTCTGCATAGGGTACTTCAAGAGGAAACAAACCATAGAGATAGAACTTAGAACTAATTCATTTTGTCAAGTTTCACGGAGCTAGCACAAACCGTGTTTGATTTAGAGTTTCAAACACATCTATCTATATAGCAGAAAACAGAGTGAAACCTAATAATTCAATCTGTTACTGGAAACGAACGCTTGAACCTAGAAGAGTGAAAGTTGGGCAGCCAAGTGGGATTAGTGAACTGATCATTACCACCAAGTATCATCAAGATTTGGTGAAAAAATGTTTGCTGAGATTTCAGCAAACTAGTAATTTTTTGGAAGCATGGCAACCCCTTTCAAACGAAAGTGTTTTTCGCCAGTTTCTGCATGGGGTACTTCAAGAAGAAACAAACCATAGAGATAGAACTTAGAACTACTTCATTTGGTCAAGTTTCAATGAGCTAGCACAAACCGTGTTTGATTTAGAGTTTCAAACACATCTATCTATATCGCAGAAAACAGAGTGAAACCTAAAAATTCAAAGTGTTCCTGGAAACGAACGCTTGAACCTAGAAGAGTGAAAGTTGGGCAGCCAAGTGGGATTAGTGAACTGATCATTACCACCAAGTATCATCAAGATTTGGTGAAAAAATATTTGCTGAGATTTCAGCAAACTAGTAGTTTTTTGGAAGCATGGCAACCCCTTTCAAACGAAAGTGTTTTTCGCCAGTTTCTGCATGGGGTACTTCAAGAGGAAACAAACCATAGAGATAGAACTTAGAACTACTTCATTTTGTCAAGTTTCAAGGAGCTAGCACAAACCGTGTTTGATTTAGAGTTTCAAACACATCTATCTATATAGCAGAAAACAGAGTGAAACCTAAAAATTCAAAGTGTTACTGGAAACGAACGCTTGAACCTAGAAGAGTGAAAATTGGGCAGCCAAGTGGGCTTAGTGAACTGATCATTACCACCAAGTATCATCAAGATTTGGTGAAAAAATGTTTGCTGAGATTTCAGCAAACGAGTAGTTTTTTGGAAGCTTGGCAACCCCTTTCAAACGAAAGTGTTCTTCGCCAGTCTCTGCATGGGGTACTTCAAGAGGAAACAAACCATAGAGATAGAACTTAGAACTACTTCATTTTGTCAAGTTTCACGGAGCTAGCACAAACCGTGTTTGATTTAGAGTTTCAAACACATCTATCTATATAGCAGAAAACAGAGTGAAACCTAAAAATTCAATCTGTTACTGGAAACGAACGCTTGAACCTACAAGAGTGAAAGTTGGGCAGCCAAGTGGGATTAGTGAACTGATCATTACCACCAAGTATCATCAAGATTTGGTGAAAAAATGTTTGCTGAGATTTCAGCAAACTAGTAGTTTTTTGGAAGCTTGGCAACCCCTTTCAAACGAAAGTGTTTTTCGCAAGTTTCTGCATGGGGTACTTCAAGAGGAAACAAACCATAGAGATAGAACTTAGAACTACTTCATTTGGTCAAGTTTCAAGGAGCTAGCACAAACCGTGTTTGATTTAGAATTCCAAACACAGCTATCTATGTTGGAGAAAACAGAGTGAAACCTAAAAATTCAAACAGTCACTGGAAACGAAAGCTTCAACCTAGAAGAATAAAATTTGGGCAGCCAAGTGGGATTAGTGAACTGATCATTACCACCAAGTATCATCAAGATTTGGTGAAAAAATGTTTGCTGAGATTTCAGCAAACTAGTAGTTTTTTGGAAGCTTGGCAACCCCTTTCAAACGAAAGTGTTTTTCGCCAGTATCTGCATGGGGTACTTCAAGAGGAAAAAAACCATAGAGATAGAACTAACAACTACTTCATTTTGTCAAGTTTCAAGGAGCTAGCACAAACCGTGTTTGATTTAGAGCTTCAAAGACATCTATCTATATAGCAGAAAACAGAGTGAAACCTAAAATTTCAAAGTGTTACTGGAAACGAACGCTTGAACCTAGAAGAGTAAAAATTGGGCAGCCAAGTGGGCTTAGTGAACTGATCATTACCACCAAGTATCATCAAGTTTTGGTGAAAAAATGTTTGCTGAGATTTGAGCAAACTAGTAGTTTTTTGGAAGCTTGGCAACCCCTTTAAAACGAAAGTGTTTTTCGCCAGTCTCTGCATGGGGTACTTCAAGAGGAAACAAACCATAGAGATAGAACTTAGAACTACTTCATTTGGTCAAGTTTCAAGGTGCTAGCACAAACCGTGTTTGATTTAGAGTTTCAAACACATCTACCTATATAGCAGAAAACAGAGTGAAACCTAAAAATTCAAAGTGTTACTGGAAACGAACGCTTGAACCTAGAAGAGTGAAAATTGGGCAGCCAAGTGGGCTTCGTGAACTGATCATTACCACCAAGTATCATCAAGATTTGGTGAAAAAATGTTTGCTGAGATTTCAGCAAACGAGTAGTTTTTTGGAAGCTTGGCAACCCCTTTCAAACGAAAGTGTTTTTCGCCAGTCTCTGCATGGGGTACTTCAAGAGGAAACAAACCATAGAGATAGAACTTAGAACTACTTCATTTTGTCAAGTTTCACTTAGCTAGCACAAACCGTGTTTGATTTAGAGTTTCAAACACATCTATCTATATAGCAGAAAACAGAGTGAAACCTAAAAATTCAAACTGTTACTGGAAATGAACGCTTGAACCTAGAAGAGTGAAAGTTGGGCAGCCAAGTGGGATTAGTGAACTGATCATTACCACCAAGTATCATCAAGATTTGGTGAAAAAAATGTTTGCTGAGATTTCAGCAAACTAGTAGTTTTTTGGAAGCTTGGCAACCCCTTTCAAACGAAAGTGTTTTTCGCCAGTCTCTGCATGGGGTACTTCAAGAGGAAACAAACCATAGAGATAGAACTTAGAACTACTTCATTTGGTCAAGTTTCAAGGAGCTAGCACAAACCGTGTTTGATTTAGAATTCCAAACACAGCTATCTATGTTGGAGAAAACAGAGTGAAACCTAAAAATTCAAACAGTCACTAGAAACGAAAGCTTCAACCTAGAAGAATAAAATTTGGGCAGCCAAGTGGGCTTAGTGAACTGATCATTACCACCAAGTATCATCAAGATTTGGTGAAAAAATGTTTGCTGAGATTTCAGCAAACTAGTAGTTTTTTGGAAGCATGGCAACCCCTTTCAAACGAAAGTGTTTTTCGCCAGTCTCTGCATGGGGTACTTCAAGAGAAAAAAAACCATAGAGATAGAACTAACAACTACTTCATTTTGTCAAGTTTCACGGAGCTAGCACAAACCGTGTTTGATTTAGAGTTTCAAACACATCTATCTATATAGCAGAAAACAGAGTGAAACCTAAAAATTCAAACTGTTACTGGAAAAGAACGCTTGAACCTAGAAGAGTGAAAGTTGGCAGCCAAGTGGGATTAGTGAACTGATCATTACCACCAAGTATCATCAAGATTTGGTGAAAAAATGTTTGGTGAGATTTCAGCAAACGAGTAGTTTTTTGGAAGCATGGCAACCCCTTTCAAACGAAAGTGTTTTTCGACAGTTTCTGCATGGGGTACTTCAAGAGGAAACAAACCATAGAGATAGAACTTAGAACTACTTCATTTTGTCAAGTTTCAAGGAGCTAGCACAAACCGTGTTTGATTTAGAGTTTCAAACACATCTATCTATATAGCAGAAAACAGAGTGAAACCTAAAAATTCAAAGTGTTACTGGAAACGAACGCTTGAACCTAGAAGAGTGAAAATTGGGCAGCCAAGTGGGCTTAGTGAACTGATCATTACCACCAAGTATCATCAAGATTTGGTGAAAAAATGTTTGCTGAGATTTCAGCAAACGAGTAGTTTTTTGGAAGCTTGGCAACCCCTTTCAAACGAAAGTGTTTTTCGCCAGTCTCTGCATGGGGTACTTCAAGAGGAAACAAACCATAGAGATCGAACTTAGAACTAATTCATTTTGTCAAGTTTCACGGAGCTAGCACAAACCGTGTTTGATTTAGAGTTTCAAACACATCTATCTATATAGCAGAAAACAGAGTGAAACCTAATAATTCAATCTGTTACTGGAAACGAACGCTTGAACCTAGAAGAGTGAAAGTTGGGCAGCCAAGTGGGATTAGTGAACTGATCATTACCACCAAGTATCATCAAGATTTGGTGAAAAAATGTTTGCTGAGATTTCAGCAAACTAGTAGTTTTTTGGAAGCCTGGCAACCCCTTTCAAACGAAAGTGTTTTTCGCCAGTTTCTGCATGGGGTACTTCAAGAAGAAACAAACCATAGAGATAGAACTTAGAACTACTTCATTTGGTCAAGTTTCAATGAGCTAGCACAAACCGTGTTTGATTTAGAGTTTCAAACACATCTATCTATATCGCAGAAAACAGAGTGAAACCTAAAAATTCAAAGTGTTCCTGGAAACGAACGCTTGAACCTAGAAGAGTGAAAGTTGGGCAGCCAAGTGGGCTTAGTGAACTGATCATTACCACCAAGTATCATCAAGATTTGGTGAAAAAATATTTGCTGAGATTTCAGCAAACTAGTAGTTTTTTGGAAGCATGGCAACCCCTTTCAAACGAAAGTGTTTTTCGCCAGTTTCTGCATGGGGTACTTCAAGAGGAAACAAACCATAGAGATAGAACTTAGAACTACTTCATTTTGTCAAGTTTCAAGGAGCTAGCACAAACCGTGTTTGATTTAGAGTTTCAAACACATCTATCTATATAGCAGAAAACAGAGTGAAACCTAAAAATTCAAAGTGTTACTGGAAACGAACGCTTGAACCTAGAAGAGTGAAAATTGGGCAGCCAAGTGGGCTTAGTGAACTGATCATTACCACCAAGTATCATCAAGATTTGGTGAAAAAATGTTTGCTGAGATTTCAGCAAACGAGTAGTTTTTTGGAAGCTTGGCAACCCCTTTCAAACGAAAGTGTTCTTCGCCAGTCTCTGCATGGGGTACTTCAAGAGGAAACAAACCATAGAGATAGAACTTAGAACTACTTCATTTTGTCAAGGTTCACGGAGCTAGCACAAACCGTGTTTGATTTAGAGTTTCAAACACATCTATCTATATAGCAGAAAACAGAGTGAAACCTAATAATTCAATCTGTTACTGGAAACGAACGCTTGAACCTACAAGATGAAAGTTGGGCAGCCAAGTGGGATTAGTGAACTGATCATTACCACCAAGTATCATCAAGATTTGGTGAAAAAATATTTGCTGAGATTTCAGCAAACTAGTAGTTTTTTGGAAGCTTGGCAACCCCTTTCAAACGAAAGTGTTTTTCGCAAGTTTCTGCATGGGGTACTTCAAGAGGAAACAAACCATAGAGATAGAACTTAGAACTACTTCATTTGGTCAAGTTTCAAGGAGCTAGCACAAACCGTGTTTGATTTAGAATTCCAAACACAGCTATCTATGTTGGAGAAAACAGAGTGAAACCTAAAAATTCAAACAGTCACTGGAAACGAAAGCTTCAACCTAGAAGAATAAAATTTGGGCAGCCAAGTGGGATTAGTGAACTGATCATTACCACCAAGTATCATCAAGATTTGGTGAAAAAATGTTTGCTGAGATTTCAGCAAACTAGTAGTTTTTTGGAAGCTTGGCAACCCCTTTCAAACGAAAGTGTTTTTCGCCAGTATCTGCATGGGGTACTTCAAGAGGAAAAAAACCATAGAGATAGAACTAACAACTACTTCATTTTGTCAAGTTTCAAGGAGCTAGCACAAACCGTGTTTGATTTAGAGTTTCAAAGACATCTATCTATATAGCAGAAAACAGAGTGAAACCTAAAATTTCAAAGTGTTACTGGAAACGAACGCTTGAACCTAGAAGAGTAAAAATTGGGCAGCCAAGTGGGCTTAGTGAACTGATCATTACCACCAAGTATCATCAAGTTTTGGTGAAAAAATATTTGCTGAGATTTCAGCAAACTAGTAGTTTTTTGGAAGCTTGGCAACCCCTTTCAAACGAAAGTGTTTTTCGCCAGGTTCTGCATGGGGTACTTCAAGAGGAAACAAACCATAGAGATAGAACTTAGAACTACTTCATTTTGTCAAGTTTCAAGGAGCTAGCACAAACCGTGTTTGATTTAGAGTTTCAAACACATCTATCTATATAGCAGAAAACAGAGTGAAACCTAAAAATTCAAAGTGTTACTGGAAACGAACACTTGAACCTAGAAGAGTGAAAATTGGGCAGCCAAGTGGGCTTAGTGAACTGATCATTACCACCAAGTATCATCAAGATTTGGTGAAAAAATGTTTGCTGAGATTTCAGCAAACTAGTAGTTTTTTGGAAGCTTGGCAACCCCTTTCAAACGAAAGTGTTCTTCGCCAGTCTCTGCATGGGGTACTTCAAGAGGAAACAAAACATAGAGATAGAACTTAGAACTAATTCATTTTGTCAAGTTTCACGGAGCTAGCACAAACCGTGTTTGATTTAGAGTTTCAAACACATCTATCTATATAGCAGAAAACAGAGTGAAACCTAATAATTCAATCTGTTACTGGAAACGAACGCTTGAACCTAGAAGATTGAAAGTTGGGCAGCCAAGTGGGATTAGTGAACTGATCATTACCACCAAGTATCATCAAGATTTGGTGAAAAAATGTTTGCTGAGATTTCAGCAAACTAGTAGTTTTTTGGAAGCATTTCAACCCCTTTCAAACGAAAGTGTTTTTCGCCAGTTTCTGCATGGGGTACTTCAAGAAGAAACAAACCATAGAGATAGAACTTAGAACTACTTCATTTGGTCAAGTTTCAATGAGCTAGCACAAACCGTGTTTGATTTAGAGTTTCAAACACATCTATCTATATCGCAGAAAACAGAGTGAAACCTAAAAATTCAAAGTGTTCCTGGAAACGAACGCTTCAACCTAGAAGAATAAAATTTGGGCAGCCAAGTGGGATTAGTGAACTGATCATTACCACCAAGTATCATCAAGATTTGGTGAAAAAATGTTTGCTGAGATTTCAGCAAACTAGTAGTTTTTTGGAAGCTTGGCAACCCCTTTCAAACGAAAGTGTTTTTCGCCAGTCTCTGCATGGGGTACTTCAAGAGGAAACAAACCATAGAGATAGAAATTAGAACTACTTCATTTGGTCAAGTTTCAAGGAGCTAGCACAAACCGTGTTTGATTTAGAATTCCAAACACAGCTATCTATGTTGGAGAAAACAGAGTGAAACCTAAAAATTCAAACTGTTACTGGAAACGAACGCTTGAACCTAGAAGAGTGAAAGTTGGGAAGCCAAGTGGGATTAGTGAACTGATCATTACCACCAAGTATCATCAAGATTTGGTGAAAAAATGTTTGCTGAGATTTCAGCAAACTAGTAGTTTTTTGGAAGCTTGGCAACCCCTTTCAAACGAAAGTGTTTTGCGCCAGTCTCTGCATGGGGTACTTCAAGAGGAAAAAATCCATAGAGATAGAACTAACAACTACTTCATTTTGTCACGTTTCAAAAAGCTAGCACAAACCGTGTTTGATTTAGAGTTTCAAAGACATCTATCTATATAGCAGAAAACAGAGTGAAACCTAAAATTTCAAAGTGTTACTGGAAACGAACGCTTGAACCTAGAAGAGTAAAAATTGGGCAGCCAAGTGGGCTTAGTGAACTGATCATTACCACCAAGTATCATCAAGTTTTGGTGAAAAAATGTTTGCTGAGATTTCAGCAAACTAGTAGTTTTTTGGAAGCTTGGCAACCCCTTTAAACGAAAGTGTTTTTCGCCAGTCTCTGCATGGGGTACTTCAAGAGGAAACAAACCATAGAGATAGAACTTAGAACTACTTCATTTGGTCAAGTTTCAAGGAGCTAGCACAAACCGTGTTTGATTTAGAGTTTCAACACATCTATCTATATAGCAGAAAACAGAGTGAAACCTAAAAATTCAAAGTGTTACTGGAAACGAACGCTTGAACCTAGAAGAGTGAAAGTCGGGCAGCCAAGTGGGCTTAGTGAACTGATCATTACCACCAAGTATCATCAAGATTTGGTGAAAAAATGTTTGCTGAGATTTCAGCAAACGAGTAGTTTTTGGGAAGCTTGGCAACCCCTTTCAAACGAAAGTGTTCTTCGCCAGTCTCTGCATGGGGTACTTCAAGAGGAAACAAACCATAGAGATAGAACTTAGAACTACTTCATTTTGTCAAGTTTCACGGACCTAGCACAAACCGTGTTTGATTTAGAGTTTCAAACACATCTATCTATATAGCAGAAAACAGAGTGAAACCTAAAAATTCAAACTGTTACTGGAAACGAACGCTTGAACCTAGAAGAGTGAAAGTTGGGAAGCCAAGTGGGATTAGTGATCTGATCATTACCACCAAGTATCATCAAGATTTGGTGAAAAAATGTTTGCTGAGATTTCAGCAAACTAGTAGTTTTTTGGAAGCTTGGCAACCCCTTTCAAACGAAAGTGTTTTTCGCCAGTCTCTGCATGGGGTACTTCAAGAGGAAAAAAACCATAGAGATAGAACTAACAAATACTTCATTTTGTCAAGTTTCAAGGAGCTAGCACAAACCGTGTTTGATTTAGAGTTTCAAAGACATCTATCTATATAGCAGAAAACAGAGTGAAAACTAAAATTTCAAAGTGTTACTGGAAACGAAAGCTTGAACCTAGAAGAGTAAAAAATTGGCAGCCAAGTGGGCTTAGTGAACTGATCATTACCACCACGTATCATCAAGTTTTGGTGAAAAAATGTTTGCTGAGATTTCAGCAAACTAGTAGTTTTTTGGAAGCTTGGCAACCCCTTTAAAACGAAAGTGTTTTTTGCCAGTCTCTGCATGGGGTACTTCAAGTGGAAACAAACCATAGAGATAGAACTTAGAACTACTTCATTTGGTCAAGTTTCAAGGAGCTAGCACAAAACGTGTTTGATTTAGAGTTTCAACACATCTATCTATATAGCAGAAAACAGAGTGAAACCTAAAAATTCAAAGTGTTACTGGAAACGAACGCTTGAACCTAGAAGAGTGAAAATTGGGCAGGCAAGTGGGCTTAGTGAACTGATCATTGCCACCAAGTATCATCAAGATTTGGTGAAAAAATGTTTGCTGAGATTTCAGCAAACTAGTAGTTTTTTGGAAGCTTGGCAACCCCTTTCAAACGAAAGTGTTTTTCGCCAGTCTCTGCATGGGGTACTTCAAGAGGAAACAAACCATAGAGATAGAACTTAGAACTACTTCATTTGGTCAAGTTTCAAGGAGCTAGCACAAACCGTGTTTGATTTAGAATTCCAAACACAGCTATCTATGTTGGAGAAAACAGAGTGAAACCTAAAAATTCAAACTGTTACTGGAAACGAACGCTTGAACCTAGAAGAGTGAAAGTTGGGAAGCCAAGTGGGATTAGTGAACTGATCATTACCACCAAGTATCATCAAGATTTGGTGAAAAAATGTTTGCTGAGATTTCAGCAAACTAGTAGTTTTTTGGAAGCTTGGCAACCCCTTTCAAACGAAAGTGTTTTGCGCCAGTCTCTGCATGGGGTACTTCAAGAGGAAAAAAACCATAGAGATAGAACTAACAACTACTTCATTTTGTCAAGTTTCAAAAAGCTAGCACAAACCGTGTTTGATTTAGAGTTTCAAACACATCTATCTATATCGCAGAAAACAGAGTGAAACCTAAAAATTCAAAGTGTTCCTGGAAACGAACGCTTCAACCTAGAAGAATAAAATTTGGGCAGCCAAGTGGGATTAGTGAACTGATCATTACCACCAAGTATCATCAAGATTTGGTGAAAAAATGTTTGCTGAGATTTCAGCAAACTAGTAGTTTTTTGGAAGCTTGGCAACCCCTTTCAAACGAAAGTGTTTTTCGCCAGTCTCTGCATGGGGTACTTCAAGAGGAAACAAACCATAGAGATAGAAATTAGAACTACTTCATTTGGTCAAGTTTCAAGGAGCTAGCACAAACCGTGTTTGATTTAGAATTCCAAACACAGCTATCTATGTTGGAGAAAACAGAGTGAAACCTAAAAATTCAAACTGTTACTGGAAACGAACGCTTGAACCTAGAAGAGTGAAAGTTGGGAAGCCAAGTGGGATTAGTGAAGTGATCATTACCACCAAGTATCATCAAGATTTGGTGAAAAAATGTTTGCTGAGATTTCAGCAAACTAGTAGTTTTTTGGAAGCTTGGCAACCCCTTTCAAACGAAAGTGTTTTTCGCCAGTCTCTGCATGGGGTACTTCAAGAGGAAAAAAACCATAGAGATAGAACTAACAACTACTTCATTTTGTCAAGTTTCAAGGAGCTAGCACAAACCGTGTTTGATTTAGAGTTTCAACACATCTATCTATATAGCAGAAAACAGAGTGAAACCTAAAAATTCAAAGTGTTACTGGAAACGAACGCTTGAACCTAGAAGAGTGAAAATTGGGCAGCCAAGTGGGCTTAGTGAACTGATCATTACCACCAAGTATTATCAAGATTTGGTGAAAACATGTTTGCTGAGATTTCAGCAAACGAGTAGTTTTTTGGAAGCTTGGCAACCCCTTTCAAACAAAAGTGTTCTTCGCCAGTCTCTGCATGGTTTACTTCAAGAGGAAACAAACCATAGAGATAGAACTTAGAACTACTTCATTTTCTCAAGTTTCACGGAGCTAGCACACACCGTGTTTGATTTAGAGTTTCAAAGACATCTATCTATATAGCAGAAAACAGAGTGAAACCTAAAATTTCAAAGTGTTACTGGAAACGAACGCTGGAACCTAGAAGAGTAAAAATTGGGCAGCCAAGTGGGCTTAGTGAACTGATCATTACCACCAAGTATCATCAAGTTTTGGTGAAAAAATGTTTGCTGAGATTTCAGCAAACTAGTAGTTTTTTGGAAGCTTGGCAATCCCTTTCAAACGAAAGTGTTTTTCGCCAGTCTCTGCATGGGGTACTTCAAGAGGAAACAAACCATAGAGATAGAACTTAGAACTACTTCATTTGGTCAAGTTTCAAGGAGCTAGAACAAACCGTGTTTGATTTAGAATTCCAAACACAGCTATCTATGTTGGAGAAAACAGAGTGAAACCTAAAAATTCAAACAGTCACTGGAAACGAAAGCTTCAACCTAGAAGAATAAAATTTGGGCAGCCAAGTGGGCTTTGTGAACTGATCATTACCACCAAGTATCATCAAGATTTGGTGAAAAAATGTTTGTTGAGATTTCAGCAAACGAGTAGTTTTTTGGAAGCTTGGCAACCCCTTTCAAACGAAAGTGTTCTTCGCCAGTCTCTGCATGGGGTACTTCAAGAGGAAACAAACCATAGAGATAGAACTTAGAACTACTTCATTTGGTCAAGTTTCACGGAGCTAGCACACACCGTGTTTGATTTAGAGTTTTATATAGCAGAAAACAGAGTGAAACCTAAAAATTCAAACTGTTACTGGAAACGAACGCTTGAACCTAGAAGAGTGAAAGTTGGGCAGCCAAGTGGGATTAGTGAACTGATCATTACCACCAAGTATCATCAAGATTTGGTGAAAAAATGTTTGCTGAGATTTCAGAAAACTAGTAGTTTTTTGGAAGCTTGGCAACCCCTTTCAAACGAAAGTGTTTTTCGCCAGTCTCTGCATGGGGTACTTCAAGAGGAAACAAACCATAGAGATAGAACTTAGAACTACTTCATTTGTTCAAGTTTCAAGGAGCTAGCACAAACCGTGTTTGATTTAGAATTCCAAACACAGCTATCTATGTTGGAGAAAACAGAGTGAAACCTAAAAATTCAAACAGTCACTGGAAACGAAAGCTTCAACCTAGAAGAATAAAATTTGGGCAGCCAAGTGGGATTAGTGAACTGATCATTACCACCAAGTATCATCAAGATTTGGTGAAAAAATGTTTGCTGAGATTTCAGCAAACTAGTAGTTTTTTAAGCTTGGCAACCCCTTTCAAACGAAAGTGTTCTTCGCCAGTCTCTGCGTTTGGTACTTCAAGAGGAAACAAACCATAGAGATAGAACTTAGAACTACTTCATTTTGTCAAGTTTCACGGAGCTAGCACAAACCGTGTTTGATTTAGGGTTTCAAACACATCTATCTATATAGCAGAAAACAGAGTGAAACCTAAAAATTCAAACTGTTACTGGAAACGAACGCTTGAACCTAGAAGAGTGAAAGTTGGGCAGCCAAGTGGGATTAGTGAACTGATCAACACCACCAAGTATCATCAAGATTTGGTGAAAAAATGTTTGCTGAGATTTCAGCAAACTAGTAGTTTTTTGGAAGCATGGCAACCCCTTTCAAACGAAAGTGTTTTTCGCCAGTTTCTGCATGGGGTACTTCAAGAGGAAAAAAACCATAGAGATAGAACTTAGAACTACTTCATTTTGTCAAGTTTCAAGGAGCTAGCACAAACCGTGTTTGATTTAGAGTTTCAAACACATCTATCTATATAGCAGAAAACAGAGTGAAACCTAAAAATTCAAAGTGTTACTGGAAACGAACGCTTGAACCTAGAAGAGTGAAAATTGGGCAGCCAAGTGGGCTTAGTGAACTGATCATTACCACCAAGTATCATCAAGATTTGGTGAAAAAATGTTTGCTGAGATTTCAGCAAACGAGTAGTTTTTTGGAAGCTTGGCAACCCCTTTCAAACGAAAGTGTTCTTCGCCAGACTCTGCATGGGGTACTTCAAGAGGAAACAAACCATAGAGATAGAACTTAGAACTACTTCATTTTGTCAAGTTTCACGGAGCTAGCACAAACCGTGTTTGATTTAGAGTTTCAAACACATCTATCTATATAGCAGAAAACAGAGTGAAACCTAAAAATTCAAACTGTTACTGGAAACGAACGCTTGAACCTAGAAGAGTGAAAGTTGGGAAGCCAAGTGGGATTAGTGAACTGATCATTACCACCAAGTATCATCAAGATTTGGTTAAAAAAATGTTTGCTGAGATTTCAGCAAACTAGTAGTTTTTTGGAAGCATGGCAACCCCTTTCAAACGAAAGTGTTTTTCGCCAGTTTCTGCATGGGGTACTTCAAGAGGAAACAAACCATAGAGATAGAACTTAGAACTACTTCATTTTGTCAAGTTTCAAGGAGCTAGCACAAACCGTGTTTGATTTAGAGTTTCAAACACATCTATCTATATAGCAGAAAACAGAGTGAAACCTAAAAATTCAAAGTGTTACTGGAAACGAACGCTTGAACCTAGAAGAGTGAAAATTGGGCAGCCAAGTGGGCTTAGTGAACTGATCATTACCACCAAGTATCATCAAGATTTGGTGAAAAAATGTTTGCTGAGATTTCAGCAAACGAGTAGATTTTTGGAAGCTTGGCAACCCCTTTCAAACGAAAGTGTTCTTCGCCAGTCTCTGCATGGGGTACTTCAAGAGGAAACAAATCCTAGAGATAGAACTTAGAACTACTTCATTTTGTCAAGTTTCACGGAGCTAGCACAAACCGTGTTTGATTTAGAGTTTCAAACACATCTATCTATATAGCAGAAAACAGAGTGAAACCTAAAAATTCAAACTGTTACTGGAAACGAACGCTTGAACATAGAAGAGTGAAAGTTGGGAAGCCAAGTGGGATTAGTGAACTGATCATTACCACCAAGTATCATCAAGATTTGGTGAAAAAATGTTTGCTGAGATTTCAGCAATCTAGTAGTTTTTTGGAAGCTTGGCAACCCCTTTCAAACGAAAGTGTTTTTCGCCAGTCTCTGCATGGGGTACTTCAAGAGGAAAAAAACCATAGAGATAGAACTAACAACTACTTCATTTTGTCAAGTTTCAAGGAGCTAGCACAAACCGTGTTTGATTTAGAGTTTCAACACATCTATCTATATAGCAGAAAACAGAGTGAAACCTAAAAATTCAAAGTGTTACTGGAAACGAACGCTTGAACCTAGAAGAGTGAAAATTGGGCAGCCAAGTGGGCTTAGTGAACTGATCATTACCACCAAGTATCATCAAGATTTGGTGAAAAAATGTTTGCTGAGATTTCAGCAAACTAGTAGTTTTTTGAAGCTTGGCAATCCCTTTCAAACGAAAGTGTTTTTCGCCAGTCTCTGCATGGTTTACTTCAAGAGGAAACAAACCATAGAGATAGAACTTACAACTACTTCATTTGGTCAAGTTTCAAGGAGCTAGAACAAACCGTGTTTGATTTAGAATTCCAAACACAGCTATCTATGTTGGAGAAAACAGAGTGAAACCTAAAAATTCAAACAGTCATTGGAAACGAAAGCTTCAACCTAGAAGAATAAAATTTGGGCAGCCAAGTGGGCTTAGTGAACTGATCATTACCACCAAGTATCATCAAGATTTGGTGAAAAAATGTTTGCTGAGATTTCAGCAAACGAGTAGATTTTTGGAAGCTTGGCAACCCTTTTCAAACGAAAGTGTTCTTCGCCATTCTCTGCATGGGTACTTCAAGAGGAAACAAACCATAGAGATAGAACTTAGAACTACTTCATTTTGTCAAGTTTCACGGAGCTAGCACACACCGTGTTTGATTTAGAGTTTTATATAGCAGAAAACAGAGTGAAACCTAAAAATTCAAACTGTTACTGGAAACGAACGCTTGAACCTAGAAGAGTGAAAGTTGGGCAGCCAAGTGGGATTAGTGAACTGATCATTACCACCAAGTATCATCAAGATTTGGTGAAAAAATGTTTGCTGAGATTTCAGAAAACTAGTAGTTTTTTGGAAGCTTGGCAACCCCTTTCAAACGAAAGTGTTTTTCGCCAGTCTCTGCATGGGGTACTTCAAGAGGAAACAAACCATAGAGATAGAACTTAGAACTACTTCATTTGTTCAAGTTTCAAGGAGCTAGCACAAACCGTGTTTGATTTAGAATTCCAAACACAGCTATCTATGTTGGAGAAAACAGAGTGAAACCTAAAAATTCAAACAGTCACTGGAAACGAAAGCTTCAACCTAAAAGAATAAAATTTGAGCAGCCAAGTGGGATTAGTGAACTGATCATTACCACCAAGTATCATCAAGATTTGGTGAAAAAATATTTGCTGAGATTTCAGCAAACTAGTAGTTTTTTAAGCTTGGAAACCCCTTTTAAACGAAAGTGTTTTTCGCCAGTCTCTGCATGGGGAACTTCAAGAGGAAAAAAACCATAGAGATAGAACTAACAACTACTTCATTTTGTCAAGTTTCAAGGAGCTAGCGCAAACCGTGTTTGATTTAGAGTTTCAACACATCTATCTATATAGCAGAAAACAGAGTGAAACCTAAAAATTCAAAGTGTTACTGGAAACGAACGCTTGAACCTAGAAGAGTGAAAATTGGGCAGCCAAGTGGGCTTAGTGAACTGATCATTACCACCAAGTATCATCAAGATTTGGTGAAAACATGTTTGCTGAGATTTCAGCAAACGAGTAGTTTTTTGGAAGCTTGGCAACCCCTTTCAAACGAAAGTGTTCTTCGCCAGTCTCTGCATGGTTTACTTCAAGAGGAAACAAACCATAGAGATAGAACTTAGAACTACTTCATTTTGTCAAGTTTCACGGAGCTAGCACACACCGTGTTTGATTTCGAGTTTCAAACACATCTATCTATATAGCAGAAAACAGAGTGAAACCTAAAATTTCAAAGTGTTACTGGAAACGAACGCTTGAACCTAGAAGAGTAAAAATTGGGCAGCCAAGTGGGCTTAGTGAACTGATCATTACCACCAAGTATCATCAAGTTTTGGTGAAAAAATGTTTGCTGAGATTTCAGCAAACTAGTAGTTTTTTGGAAGCTTGGCAATCCCTTTCAAACGAAAGTGTTTTTCGCCAGTCTCTGCATGAGGTACTTCAAGAGGAAACAAACCATAGAGATAGAACTTAGAACTACTTCATTTGGTCAAGTTTCAAGGAGCTAGAACAAACCGTGTTTGATTTAGAATTCCAAACACAGCTATCTATGTTGGAGAAAACAGAGTGAAACCTAAAAATTCAAACAGTCACTGGAAACGAAAGCTTCAACCTAGAAGAATAAAATTTGGGCAGCCAAGTGGGCTTAGTGAACTGATCATTACCACCAAGTATCATCAAGATTTGGTGAAAAAATGTTTGTTGAGATTTCAGCAAACGAGTAGTTTTTTTTAAGCTTGGCAACCCCTTTCAAACGAAAGTGTTCTTCGCCAGTCTCTGCATGGGGTACTTCAAGAGGAAACAAACCATAGAGATAGAACTTAGAACTACTTCATTTTGTCAAGTTTCACGGAGCTAGCACACACCGTGTTTGATTTAGAGTTTTATATAGCAGAAAACAGAGTGAAACCTAAAAATTCAAACTGTTACTGGAAACGAACGCTTGAACCTAGAAGAGTGAAAGTTGGGCAGCCAAGTGGTATTAGTGAACTGATCATTACCACCAAGTATCATCAAGATTTGGTGAAAAAATGTTTGCTGAGATTTCAGAAAACTAGTAGTTTTTTGGAAGCTTGGCAACCCCTTTCAAACGAAAGTGTTTTTCGCCAGTCTCTGCATGGGGTACTTCAAGAGGAAACAAACCATAGAGATAGTATTAACAACCACTTCATTTTGTCAAGTTTCATGGAGCTAGCACAAACCGTGTTTGATTTAGAGTTTCAAAGACATCTATCTATATAGCAGAAAACAGAGTGAAACCTAAAATTTCAAAGTGTTACTGGAAACGAACGCTTGAACCTAGAAGAGTAAAAATTGGGCAGCCAAGTGGGCTTAGTGAACTGATCATTACCACCAAGTATCATCAAGATTTGGTGAAAAAATGTTTGCTGAGATTTCAGCAAACTAGTAGTTTTTTAAGCTTGGAAACCCCTTTTAAACG
>NW_027517181.1:0-47272 GCF_048772815.1 Callospermophilus lateralis
AAAATAAATACTGCTACTGTAGACGAATTCTTCAACCTAGAAGAACAAAAATGGTGAGCCAAGTGGGATTTGTATACTTGTCCTTATGACCAAGTATCATCAAGATTGGGTGAAAAAATATTTGCTGGTATTTCGGAAACTCGTAATTTCTTGGAAGCTTGGCAACCCCTCTCAATGAAAGTGCCATTCCACAGTCTGTGCCTAGGTCGAATTGAAGAGGAAAGAAACCATAGAGACAAAACTGAGAACTCATTTATTTTGTCAAGTTTTAAAGTGCAATTACACACCATGTGGAATTTAGAGGTCCCAATTCATCTATCACTATAGGAGAGAACAGAGTGAAACCTAAATATCAAAACTGCTACTGTAGACGAACGCTTCAACCCAGAAAAACAAAATTTGGTGAGCCAAGTGGGATTTGTGTACTGATCATTACCAACAAGTATCATCAACATTGGGTGAAAAAATATTTGCTGGAATTTCGGAAAATAGTCATTTCTTGGAAGCTTGCAATGCCTTTCAATGAAAGTGCTTTTCCACAGTCTCTGCTTAGGGCTTTTTGAAGAGGAAACAAACCATAGAGACAAAACTGAGAACTTCTTTATTTGTTAAAGTTTCAAAGAGCTACTACAAACCATGTTGGATTTAGAGTTCCAAATTCATCTATCTATATAGGAGAGAACAGAGTGAAACCTAAAAATAAAAACTGTGACTGTAAATGAACGCTTCAACCTAGTAGAACAATATTTGGTGAGCAAAGAGGGATTTGTGGACTTGTCATTACCACCACGTATCATCAAGTTTGGGTGAAAAAATATTTGCTGCTATTTCGGAAACTCGTCTTTTCTTGGAAGATTTGCAACCCCCATCAATGAAAGTGCTCTTCAACAGTCTCTGCTGAGGGCTAATTTAAGCGGAAACAAATATTGAGACAAAACTGAGAACTCCTTTATTTTGTCAAGTTTCATAGAGCCACTACAAACCATGTTGGTTTTAGAGTTCCAAATTCATCTTTCTATATACGAAAGAACAGAGTGAAACCTAAATATAAAAACGGCTACTGTAGACGAACACTTCAAAGTAGAAGAATAAAATTTGGTGAGCCAAGTGGGATTTGTGTACAGATCGTTACCACCAAGTATCATCGATATTGGGTGAAAAAATATTTGCTGGTATTTCGGAAAATCGTTATTTCTTAGAAGCTTGACAACACCTCTCATTGAAAGTGCTTTTCCACACTCTGGGCCTAGGGCTACTCTAAGAGGAAACAAACCATAGAGACAAAACTGAGAACTCTTTATTTTGTAGAGTTTCAAAGAGGTACTACAAACCATGTTGGATTTAGAGTTCCAAATTCATCTGTCTATATAGGAGACAACAGAGTGAATCCTAAAAATATAAACTGCTACTGTAAACGAACGCTGCAACCTAGAAGAACAAAATTTGGTGAGCCAAGTGGGATTTGTGTACTTTTCATAACCACACAAATGATGAACATTGGGTAAAAAAATATTTGCTGGTATTTCAGAAACTCGTAATTTCTTGGAAGCTTGGCAACCCCTTTCAATGAAAGTGCTATTCCACAGTCTGTGCCTAGGGCGACTTGAAGAGGAAACAAACCATAGAGTCAAAACTGAGAACTCCTTTATTTTGTCAAGTTTTAAAGTGCAATTACACACCATGTGGAATTTAGAGGTCCCAATTCATCTATCTCTATAGGAGAGAACAGAGTGAAACCTAAATATCAAAACTGCTACTGTAGACGAACGCTTCAACCCAGAAAAACAAAATTTGGTGAGCCAAGTGGGATTTGTGTACTGATCATTACCAACAAGTATCATCAACATTGGGTGAAAAAATATTTGCTGGTATTTCGGAAACTCGTTATTTCTTGAAGCTTGGAAACACCTCTCAATGAAAGTGCTTTTCCACAGTCTGTGCCTAGGGCTACTTGAAGAGGAAACAAACCATAGAGACAAAACTGAGACCTCCTTTATTTTGTCAACTTTCAAAAGCTACTACAAAACATGCTGGATTTAGAGTTCCTTATTCATCTATCTATATTGGAGAGAACAGAGTGAAACCTAAAAATAAAAAGTGCTACTGTAAACGAACGCTTCAACCTAGAAGAACAAAATTTGGTGAGGCAAGGGGGAATTGTGTAGTTGTCATTACCACCACGTATCATCAACATTGGGTCAAAAAATATTTGCTGGTATTATGTAAACTCGTATTTTCTTGGAAGCTTGGCAACCCCTCTCAATGAAAGTGCTTTTCCACCGTCTGTGCCTAGGGATACTTGAAGAGGAAACAAACCATAGAGACAAAACTGAGAACTCCTGTATTTTGTCAAGTTTCAAAGAGCTACTACAAACCATGTGGGATTTAGAGTTCCAAATTCATCTATCTATATAGCAGAGAACAGAGTGAACCCTAAATATAAAAACGGCTACTGTAGACGAACACTTCAAAGTAGAAGAACAAAATTTGGTGAGCCAAGTGGGATTTGTGTACAGATCATTACCACCAAGTATCATCGACATTGGGTGAAAAAAATATTTGCTGGTATTTCGGAAAATCGCTATTTCTTAGAAGCTTGACAACACCTCTCAATGAAAGTGCTTTTCCACACTCTGTGCCTAGGGCTACTCTACGAGGAAAAAAACCATAGAGACAAAACTGAGAACTCCTTTATTTTGTAGAGTTTCAAAGAGCTACTACAAACCATGGTGGATTTACAGTTCCAAATTCATCTATCTATATAGGAGAGAACAGAGTGAAACCTAAACATAAAAATTGCTACAGTAGACGAACGCTTCAACATAGAAGAACAAAATTTGGTGAGCCAAGTGGGATTTGTGTACCAATCATCAACACCAAGTATCATCAAGATTGGGTGAAAAAATATTTGCTGGTATTTCGGAAACTCCTAATTTCTTGGAAGCTTGGCAACCCCTCTCAATGAAAGTGCTTTTCCACAGTCACTGCTTAGGGCTACTTGAAGTGGAAACAAATCATTGAGACAAAACTGAGAACTCCTTTATTTTGTCAAGTTTCAAAGAGCTACTACAAACCATGTTGGATTTAGAGATCCAAATTCATCTATCTATATAGTAGAGAACAGAGTGAAACCTTAAAATAAAAACTGCTACTGTAAACGAACCCTTCAACCTAGAAGAACAAAATTTGGTGAGCCAAGTGGGATTGGTGTACTGATCATTACCACCAAGTATCATCAAGATTGGGTGAAAAAATATTTGCTGGTATTTCGGAAACTAGTTATTTTTTAGAAGCTTGGCAACCCCTCTCAATGAAAGTGCTTTTCCACAGTTTGTGCCTAGGGCTAGTTCAAGAGGAAAAAAAAACATAGAGACAAAACTGAGAACTACTATATTTTTCAAGTTTCAAAGAGCTACTGAAAACCATGTTGGATTTAGAGTTCCAAATTCATCTATCTATATAGGAGAGAACAGAGTGAATCCTAAATATAAAAACTGCTATTGTAGACGAACGCTTCAACCTAGAAGAACAAAATTTGGTGAGCCAAGTGGGATTAGTGTACCGATCTTCACCACCAAGTATCATCAACATTGGGTGAAAAAATATTTGCTGGTATTTCGGAAACTCGTAATTTGTTGGAACCTTGGCAACCCCTCTCAAGGAAAGTGCTTTTCCACAGTCACTGCTTAGGTCTACTTGCAGAGGAAACAAATCATAGAGACAAAACTAAGAACTCCTTTATTTTGTCAACTTTCAAAGAGCTACTACAAACCATGTTGGATTTAGAGTTCCAAATTCATCTATCTATATAGGAGAGAAGAGAGTGAAACCTAAATATAAAAATTGCTACTCTAGACAAACGCTTCAACCTAGAAGAACAAAATTTGGTTAGCCAAGTGGGATTTGTGTACTGATCATCACCACCAAGTATCATTAGGTTTGGGTGAAAAAATATTTGCTGGTATTTCGGAAACTCGTTATTTCTTAGAAGCTTAGCAAGCCCTCTCAATGAAAGTGCTTTTCCACAGTTTGTGCCTAGGGCTAGTTGAAGAGGAATCAAACCATAGAGACAAGACTCCTTTATTTTGTCAAGTTTCAAAGAGCTACTACAAACCATGTTGGATTTAGAGTTCCAAATTCATCTATCTATATAGGAGAGAACAGAGTGAAACCTAAAAATAAAAAGTGCTACTGTAGACGAATGCTTCAACATAGGGGACCAAAATTTGGTGAGCCAAGTTTGATTTGTGTACTTGTCCTTACCACCAAGTATCATCAAGATTGGGTGAAAAAATATTTGCTGGTATTTCGGAAAATCGTTATTTCTTAGAAGCTTGGCAACCCCTCTCAATGAAAGTGCTTTTAAACAGTCTGTGCCTAGGGCTACTTGAAGTGAAAACAAACCATAGAGACAAAACTGAGAACTCCTTTATTTTGTCAAGTTTCAAAGAGCTACTACAAACCATGTTGGATTTAGAGTTCCAAATTCATCTATCTATATAGCAGGGAACAGAGTGAAACCTAAATATAAAAACTGCTACTGTTGACGAACGATTCAACCAAGAAGAACAAAATTTGGTGAGGAAAGTGGGATTTGTGTACCGATCTTCACCACCACGTATCATCAACATTGGGTGAAAAAATATTTGCTGGTAATTCGGAAACTCGTTATTTCTTATAAGCTTTGCAACCCCTCTCAATGAAATTGCTTTTCCACAGTCTCTGCTTAGGGCTACTTGAAGCGGAATCAAACCATAGAGACAAAACTGAGAACTCCTTTATTTTTTCAAGTTTCAAAGAGCTACTACAAACCATGTTGGATTTAGAGTTCCAAATTCATCTATCTATATAGCAGAGAAAAAATATTTGCTGGTAATTCGGAAACTCGTTATTTCTTAGAAGCTTTGCAACCCCTCTCAATGAAATTGCTTTTCCACTTTCTGTGCTTGGGCTACTTGAAGAGGAATCAAACCATAGAGACAAAACTGAGAACTCCATTATTTTGTCAAGTTTCAAAGAGCTACTACAAACCATCTTGGATTTAGAGTTGCAAATTCATCTATCTATATAGGAGAGAACAGAGTGAAACCTAAATATAAAAACTGCTACTGTAGACGAACGCTTCAACCTAGAAGAACAAAATTTGGTGAGCCAAGTGGGATTTGGATACCGATCATTACCACCACGTATCATCAACATTGGGTGACAAAATATTTGCTGGTATTTCGGAAACTTTTAATTTCTTGGAAGCTTGGCAACCCCTTTCAATGAAAGTGCTTTTCCACAGTCTCTGCTTAGGGCTACATGAAGCGGAAACAAATCATAGAGACAAAACTGAGAACTCCTTTACTTTTTCAAGTTTCACAGAGCTACTACAAACCATATTGGATTTAGAGTTCCAAATTCATATATCTATATAGGAGAGTACCGAGTGAAACCTAAAAATAAATACTGCTACTGTAGACGAATTCTTCAACCTAGAAGAACAAAAATGGTGAGCCAAGTGGGATTTGTGTACTTGTCCTTATGACCAAGTATCATCAAGATTTGGTGAAAAAATATTTGCTGGTATTTCGGAAACTCGTAATTTCTTGGAAGCTTGGCAACCCCTCTCAATGAAAGTGCCATTCCACAGTCTGTGCCTAGGTCGAATTGAAGAGGAAAGAAACCATAGAGACAAAACTGAGAACTCATTTATTTTGTCAAGTTTTAAAGTGCAATTACACACCATATGGAATTTAGTGTTCCAAATTCATCTATCTCTATAGGAGAGAACAGAGTGAAACCTAAATATCAAAACTGCTACTGTAGACGAACGCTTCAACCCAGAAAAACAAAATTTTGGTGAGCCAAGTGGGATTTGTGTACTGATCATTACCAACAAGTATCATCAACATTGGGTGAAAAAATATTTGCTGGTATTTCGGAAACTCGTTATTTCTTAGAAGCTTGGCAACCCCTCTCAATGAAAGTCCTTTTCCACAGTCTGTGCCTAGGGCTACTTGAAGAGGAAACAAACCATAGAGACAAAACTGAGAAATCCTTTATTTTGTCAACTTTCAAAGAGGTACTACAAACCATGTTGGATTTAGAGTTCCAAATTCATCTATCTATATAGGAGAGAACAGAGTAAAACCTAAAAATAAAAACTGCTACTGTAAACGAACGCTTCAAACTAGAAGAACAAAACTTGGTGAGCCAAGTGGGATTTGTGTAATTGTCATAACCACCACGTATCATCAACATTGGTTGAAAAAATACTTTCTGGTATTTCGGGAAACTCGTATTTTCTTGGAAGCTTGGCAACCCCTCTCAATGAAAGTGCTTTTCCAAGGTCTGTGTCTAGGGCTACTTGAAGAGGAAACAAACCATAGAGACAAAACTGAGAACTCCTTTATTTTGTCAAGTTTCAAAGAGCTACTACAAACCATGTTTGATTTAGAGTTCCAAATTCATCTATCTATATATGAGAGAACAGAGTGTAACCTAAAAATAAAAACTGCTACTGTAGACGAATGCTTCAACCTAGAAGAACAAAATTTGGTGAGCCAAGTGGAATTTGTGTACATGTCCTTACCACCAAATATCATCAAGATTGGGTGAAAAAATATTTGCTGGTATTTCGGAAACTCGTTATATCTTAGAAGCTTGACAACACCTCTCAATGTAAGTGCTTTTCAACAGCCTGCGCAAGGGCTACTTGAAGAGGAAACAAACCATAGAGTCAAAACTGAGAACTCCTTTATTTTGTCAAGTTTCAAAGAGCTACTACAAACCATGTTGGATTTAGAGTTCCAAATTCATCTATCTATATAGCAGAGAACAGAGTGAAACCTAAGTATAAAAACTGCTACTGTAGACGAACGCTTCAACCTAGCAGAACAAAATTTGATGAGCCAAGTGGGATTTGTGTAAAGATCAATATGACAAAGTATCATGAATATTGGGTGGAAAAATATTTGCTGGTATTTCGGAAACTCGTTATTTTTTAGAAGCTTCTCAACACTTCTCAATGAAAGTGCTTTTCCACAGTCAGGGCATAGGGCTACTTGAAGAGTAAACAATCCATAGAGACAAAACTAAGAACTCCTTTATTTTGTCAAGTTTCAAAGAGCTACTACAAACCATGTTGGATTTAGAGATCCAAATTCATCTATCTATATAGTAGAGAACAGAGTGAAACCTTAAAATAAAAACTGCTACTGTAAACGAACCCTTCAACCTAGAAGAACAAATTTTGGTGAGCCAAGTGGGATTGGTGTACTGATCATTACCACCAAGTATCATCAAGATTTTGTGAAAAAATATTTGCTGGTATTTAGGAAACTCGTTATTTTTTAGAAGCTTGGCAACCCCTCTCAATGAAAGTGCTTTTCCACAGTCTGTGCCTAGGACTACTTGAAGAGGAAAAAAAACATAGAGACAAAACTGAGAACTACTATATTTTTTTCAAGTTTCAAAGAGCTACTGCAAACCATGTTGGATTTAGAGTTCCAAATTCATCTATCTATATAGGAGAGAACAGAGTGAAACCTAAAAATAAAAAGTGCTACTGTAGACGAATGCTTCAACCTAGAAGACCAAAATTTGGTGAGCCAAGTTTGATTTGTGTACTTGTCCTTACCACCAAGTATCATCAAGATTGGGTGAAAAAATATTTGCTGGTATTTCGGAAACTCGTTATTTCTTAGAAGCTTGGCAACCCCTCTCAATGAAAGTGCTTTTAAACAGTCTGTGCCTAGGGCTACTTGAAGAGAAAAGAAACCATAGAGACAAAACTGAGAACTCCTTTATTTTGTCAAGTTTCAAAGAGCTACTACAAACCATGTTGGACTTAGAGTTCCAAATTCATCTATCTATATAGCAGGGAACAGAGTGAAACCTAAATATAAAAATTGCTACTGTTGACGAACGATTCAACCAAGAAGAACAAAATTTGGTGAGGAAAGTGGGATTTGTGTACCGATCTTCACCACCACGTATCATCAACATTGGGTGAAAAAATATTTGCTGGTAATTCGGAAACTCGTTATTTCTTATAAGCTTTGCAACCCCTCTCAATGAAATTGCTTTTCCACAGTCTCTGCTTAGGGTTACTTGAAGCGGAATCAAACCATAGAGACAAAACTGAGAACTCTTTTATTTTTTCAAGTTTCAAAGAGCTACTACAAACCATGTTGGATTTAGAGTTCCAAATTCATCTATCTATATAGCAGAGAAAAATATTTGCTGGTAATTCGGAAACTCGTTATTTCTTAGAAGCTTTGCAACCCCTCTCAATGAAAGTGTTTTTACACAGTCTGTGCTTAGGGCTACTTGAAGAGGAAACAAACCATAGAGAAAAAACTGGGAACTCCATTATTTTGTCAAGTTTTAAAGAGCTACTACAAACCATGTTGGATTTAGAGTTCCAAATTCATCTATCTATATAGGAGAGAACAGAGTGAAACCGAAATGTAAAAACTGCTACTGTATACGAACGCTTCAACCTAAAAGAACAAAATTTGGTTAGCCAAGTAGGATTTGTGTACTGATCATTACCACCTAGTATCATCAAGAGTGGGTGAAAAAATATTTGCTGGTATTTCGAAAACTCGTTATTTCTTAGAAGCTTGGCAACCACTCTCAATGAAAATGCTTTTCCACAGTCTGTGCCTAGGGCTACTTGAAGAGAAAACAAACCATAGAGTCAAAACAGAGAACTCCTTTATTTTGTCAAGTTTCAAAGAGCTACTACAAACCATGTTGGATTTAGACTTCCAAATTCATCTATCTATATAGCAGAGAACAGGGTGAAACCTAAATATAAAAACTGCTACTGTAGACGAACGCTTCAACCTAGAAGAACAAAATTTGGTGAGCCAAGTGGGATTTGGATACCGATCATTACCACCACGTATCATCAACATTGGGTGAAAATATATTTGCTGGTATTTCGGAAACTTTTAATTTCTTGGAAGCTTGGCAACCCCTTTCAATGAAAGTGCTTTTCCACAGTCTCTGCTTAGGGCTACATGAAGTGGAAACAAATCATAGAGACAAAACTGAGAACTCCTTTACTTTTTCAAGTTTCACAGAGCTACTACAAACCATATTGGATTTAGAGTTCCAAATTCATCTATGTATATAGGAGAGAACAGAGTGAAACCTAAATATAAAAACTGCTACTGTTTGCGAACGCTTCAAATAGAAGAACAAAATTTGGTGAGCCAAGTGGGATTTGTGTACTGATCATTACCACCCAGTGTCATCAAGATTGCGTGAAAAAATATTTGCTGGTATTTCGGAAACTCGTTATTTCCTGGAAGCTTAGCAACATCTCTCAATGAAAGTTCTTTTCCACAGTCTCTGCTTAGTGCTACTTGAAGCGGAAACAAATCATAGAGACAAAACTGAGAGCTCCTTTATTTTTTCAAGTTTCAAATAGCTACTACAAACCATATTGGATTTAGAGTTCCAAATTCATCTATCTATATAGGAGAGAACAGAGTGAAACCTAAATATAAAAACTGCTACTGTAGACGAACGCTTCAACCTAGAAAAACAAAATTTGGTGAGCCAAGTGGGATTTGTGTACCGATCTTCACCACCAAGTATCATCAAGATTGGGTGAAAAAATATTTGCTGGTAATTCGGAAACTCGTTATATCTTAGAAGCTTGGCAACCCCTCTCAATGAAAGTGCATTTCCATAGTCTGTGCCAGGGCTACTTGAAGAGGAAAAAACCATAGAGTCAATACAGAGAACTCCTTTATTTTGTGAATTTTCAAAGAGCCACTACAAACCATGTTGGATTTAGAGTTCCAAATTCATCTATCTATATAGCAGAGAACAGAGTGAAACCTAAACATAAAAACTGCTACTGTAGACGAATGCTTCAACCTAGAAGAACAAAATTTGGTGATCCAAGTGGGATTTGTGAACTGATCATTACCACCAAGTATCATCAAGATTGGGTGAAAAAATATTTGCTCGTATTTCGGAAACTCGTAATTTGTTGGAACCTTGGCAACCCCGCTCACGGAAAGTACTTTTCCACAGTCACTGCTTAGGGCTACTTGAAGCGGAAACAAATCAAAGAGACAAAACTGAGAACTCCTTTATTTTGTTAAGTTTCAAAGAGCTACTACAAACCATGTTGGATTTAGAGTTCCAAATTCATCTATCTAAATAGCAGAGAACAGAGTGAAACCTAAATATAAAAACTGCTACTGTAGACGAACGCTTCAACCTAGAAAAACAAAATTTGGTGAGCCAAGTGGGATTTGTGTACTGATCATCACCACCAAGTATCATCAAGATTGGGTGAAAAAACTATGTGCTGGTATTTCGGAAACTCCTTATTTTTAGAGCTTGGCAACCCTGTCAATGAAAGTGCTTTTCCACAGGCTGTGCCTAGGGCTACTTGAAGAGGAAACAAACCATAGAGACAAAACTGAGAACTTTTTTATTTTGTCAAATTTCAAAGAGCTACTACAAACCATGTTGGATTTAGAGTTCCAAATTCATCTATCTACATAGCAGAGAACAGAGTGAAACCTAAATATAAAAACTGCTACTGTAAACGAACGCTTCAACCTAGAAGAACAGAATTTGGTGAGCCAAGTCGGATTTGGATACCAATCATTAGCACCACGTATCATCAACATTGGGTGAAAAAATATTTGCTGGTATTCGGAAACTCGTAATTTTTTGGAAGCTTGCAACCCCTTTCAATGAAAGTGCATTTCCACAGTCTCTGCTTAGGGCTACATGAAGCGGAAACAAATCATAGAGATAAAACTGAGAACTCCTTTACTTTGTCAAGTTTCAAAGAGCTAGTACAAACCATATTGGTTTTAGAGTTCCAAATTCATCTATCTATATAGGAGAGAGCAGTGTGAAACCTAAATATTAAAACTGCTACTCTAGACGAACGCTTCAACCTAGAAGAAGAAAATTTTGTGAGCCAAATGGGATTTGTGTACCGATCTTCACCACCAAGTATCATCAAGATTGGGTTAAAAAATATTTGCTGGTAATTTGGAAACTCGTTATTTCTTAGAAGCTTGGCAACCCCTCTCAATGAAAGTGCTTTTCCACAGTCTCTACTTAGGGCTACATGAAGCGGAAACTAATCATAGAGACAAAACTGAGAACTCCTTTACTTTGTCAACTTTGAAACAGCTACTACAAACCATATTGGATTTAGAGTTCCAAATTCATCTATCTATATAGGAGAGAACAGAGTGAAACCTAAAAATAAAAACTGCTACTGTAGACGAATGCTTCAACCTAGAAGAACAAAATTTGGTGAGCCAAGTGGGATTTGTGTACTTGTCCTTACCACCAAGTATCATCAAGATTGGGTGAAAAAATATTTGCTGGTATTTCGGAAATTCATAATTTCTTGGAAGCTTGGCAACCCCTCTCAATGAAAGTGCGTATCCACCGTCTGTGCCTATGGCTACTTGAAGAGGAAACAAACCATAGAGACAAAACAGAGAACTCCTTTATTTTGTCAATTTTCAAAGTGCCACTACAAACCATGTTGGATTTAGAGTTCCAAATTCATCTATCTATATAGCAGAGAACAGAGTGAAACCTAAACATAAAAACTGCTACTGTAGATGAACGCTTCAACCTAGAAGAACAAAATTTGGTGATCCATGTGGGATTTGTGAATTGATCATTACCACCAAGTATCATCAAGATTGGGTGAAAAAATATTTGCTAGTATTTCGGAAACTCGTAATTTCTTAGAAGCTTGGCAACCCCTCTCAATGAAAGTGCTTTTACACAGTCTGTGCCTAGGGCTACTTAAAGAGGAAACAAACCATAGAGAAAAAACTGGGAACTCTATTATTTTGTCAAGTTTAAAGAGCTACTACAAACCATGTTGGATTTAGAGTTCCAAATTCATCTATCTATATACGAGAGAATACAGTGAAACCGAAATGTAAAAACTGCTACTGTAGACGAACTCTTCAACCTAAAAGAACAAAATTTGGGGAGCCAAGTAGGATTTGTGTACTGATCATTACCACCTAGTATCATCAAGAGTGGGTGAAAAAATATTTGCTGGTATTTCGAAAACTCGTTATTTCTTAGAAGCTTGGCAACCCCTCTCAATGAAAATGCTTTTCCACAGTCTGTGTTTAGGGCTACTTGAAGAGAAAACAAACCATAGAGACAAAACTGAGAACTCCTTTATTTTGTCAAGTTTCATAGAGCTACTACAAACCATGTTGTATTTAGTGTTCCTAATTCATCTATCTATATAGGAGAGAACAGAGTGAAACCTAAAAATGAAAACTGCTACTGTAAACGAACGCTTCAACCTAGAAGAACAAAATTTGGTGAGTCAAGTGGGATTTGTGTACCGATCGTAAACACCAAGTATCATCAAGATTGGGTGTAAAAATATTTGCTAGTATTTTGGAAACTCGTAATTTCTTGGAAGCTTGGCAACCCCTCTCGATGAAAGTGCTTTTTTACCGTTTGTGCCTGGGGCTACTTGAAGAGGAAACAAACCATAGAGAAAAAGCAGAGAACTCCTTTATTTTGTCAAGTTTCAAAGAGCTATTACACACCATGTTGGATTTAGAGTTCCAAATTCATCTATCTATACAGGAGAGAACACAGTGAAACCTAAATAAAAATTGTTACTGTAGACGAATGCTTCAACCTAGAAGAACAAAATTTGGTGAGCCAAGTGGGATTTGTGTACTTGTACTTACCACCAAGTATCATCAAGATTGGGTGAAAAAATATTTGCTGGTATTTCGGAAACTCGTTATTTCTTAGAAGCTTGGCAACCCCTCTCAATGAAAGTGCTTTTCCACAATCTGTGCCAGGGCTACTTGAAGAGGAAACAAACCATAGAGACAAAACTGAGAACTCCTTTATTTTGTCAAGTTTCAAAGAGCTACTAGAAACCATGTTGGATTTAGAGTTCCAAATTCATCTATCTATATAAAAGAGAACAGAGTGAAACCTAACAATAAAAACTGCTTGAAATCGAACGCTTCAACCTAGAAGAACAAAATTTGGTGAGTCAAGTGGGATTTGTGTACCGATCGTAAACACCAAGAATCATCAAGATTGGGTGAAAAAATATTTGCTGGTATTTTTTAAACTCCTTATTTCTTAGAAGCTTGGAAACCACTCTCAATGAAAGTGCTTTTCCACAGTCTGTGGCTAGGGCACCTTGAAGAGGAATCAAACCATAGAGACAAAACAGAGAACTCCTTTATTTTGTCAAGTTTCATAGAGCTACTACAAACCATGTTGCATTTAGAGTTCCAAATTCATCTATGTATATAGCAGAGAACAGAGTGAAACCTAAATATAAAAACTGCTACTGTAGACGAATGCTTCAACCTAGAAGAACAAAATTTGGTGAGCCAAGTGGGATTTGTGTACTTGTCCTTACCACCACGTGTCATCAAGATTGCGTAAAAAAATGTTTGCTGGTATTTCGGAAACTCGTTATTTCTTAGAAGCTTGGCAACCCCTTTCAATGAAAGTGCTTTTCCACAGTCTGTGCCAGGGCTACTTGAAGAGGAAACAAACCATAGAGACAAACCTGTGAACTCCTTTATTTTGTCAAGTTTCAAAGAGCTACTACAAACCATGTTGGATTTAGAGTTCCACATTCTTCTATCTATATAGGAGAGAACAGAGTGAAACCTAAAAATTAAAACTGCTACTGTAAACGAACGCTTCAACCTAGATGAACAAAATTTGGTGAGCAAAGTGGGATTTGTGTGCCGATCTTCACCACCCAGTATCATCAAGATTGGGTGAGAAAATATTTGCTGGTAATTCGGAAACTCGTTATTTTTTATAAGCTTGACAACCTCTCTCAATGAAAGTGCTTTTCCACAGTCTCTGCTTAGGAATACTTGAAGCTTAAACAAATCATAGAGAGAAAACTGAGAACTCCTTTATTTTGTCAAAGTTCAAAGAGCTACTAAAAACCATGTTGGATTTAGAGTTCCAAATTCATCTATCTATATAGGAGAGAACAGTGTGAAACCTAAAAATAAAAACTTCTACTGAAAACGAACGCTTCAACATAGAAGAACAAAATTTGGTGAGTCAAGTGGGATTTGTGTACCGATCGTAAACACCAAGTATCATCAAGATTGGGTGAAAAAATATTTGCTGATATTTCGGAAACTCGTAATTTCTTGGAAGCTTTTCAACCCCTCTCAATGAAAGTGTTTTTTACCGTTTGTGCCTGGGGCTACTTGAAGAGTAAACAAACCATAGAGAAAAAAGTGAGAACTCCTTTATTTTGTCAAGTTTCAAAGAGCCACTACAAACCATGTTGGATTTAGAGTTCCAAATTCATCTATCTATATAGCAGAGAACAGAGTGAAACTTAAATATAAAAATTGCTACTGTAGACGAACGCTTCAACCTAGAAGAACAAAATTTGGTGAGCCATGTGGGATTTGTGTACTGATCATCACCACCAAGTATCATCAGGATTGGGTGAAAAAATATTTGCTGGTATTTCGGAAACTCGTTATTTTTTAGAAGGTTGGCAACCCCTCTCAATGAAAGTGCTTTTCCACAGTCTTTGCCTAGGGCTACTTGAAGACGAATCAAACCATAGAGACAAAACTGAGAACTCCTTTATTTTGTCAAGTTTCAAAGAGCTACTACACACCATGTTGGATTTAGAGTTCCAATTCATCTATCTATATAGCAGAGAACAGAGTGAAACCTAAATATAAAAACTGTTACTGTAGACGAACGCTTCTATCTAGAAGAACAAAATTTGGTGAGCCAAGTGGGATTTGTGTACTTGTCCTTACCACCAAGTATTATCAAGATTGGGTGAAAAAATATTTGCTGGTATTTCGGAAACTCGTTATTTATTAGAAGCTTGGCAACCCCTCTCAATGAAAGTGCTTTTCCACAGTCTGTGCCAGGGCTACTTGAAGAGGAAACAAACCATAGAGACAGAACTGAGAACTCCTTTATTTTGTCAAGTTTCAAAGAGCTACTACAAACCATGTTGGATTTAGAGTTCCAAATTCATCTATCTATATAGGAGAGAACAGAGTGAAACCTAAATATAAAAACTGCTACTGTAGACGAACGCTTTAACCTAGAAAAACAAAATTTGGTGAGCCAAGTGGGATTTGTGTACCGATCTTCACCACCAAGTATCATCAAGATTGGGTGAAAAAATATTTGCTGGTAATTCGGAAACTCGTTATATCTTAGAAGCTTGGCAACTCCTCTCAATGAAAGTGCATTTCCATAGTCTGTGCCAGGGCTACTTGAAGAGGAAAAAACCATAGAGTCAATACAGAGAACTCCTTTATTTTGTGAATTTTCAAAGAGCCACTACAAACCATGTTGGATTTAGAGTTCCAAATTCATCTATCTATATAGCAGAGAACAGAGTGAAACCTAAACATAAAAACTGCTACTGTAGACGAATGCTTCAACCTAGAAGAACAAAATTTGGTGATCCAAGTGGGATTTGTGAACTGATCATTACCACCAAGTATCATCAAGATTGGGTGAAAAAATATTTGCTCGTATTTCGGAAACTCGTAATTTGTTGGAACCTTGGCAACCCCGCTCACGGAAAGTACTTTTCCACAGTCACTGCTTAGGGCTACTTGAAGCGGAAACAAATCAAAGAGACAAAACTGAGAACTCCTTTATTTTGTTAAGTTTCAAAGAGCTACTACAAACCATGTTGGATTTAGAGTTCCAAATTCATCTATCTAAATAGCAGAGAACAGAGTGAAACCTAAATATAAAAACTGCTACTGTAGACGAACGCTTCAACCTAGAAAAACAAAATTTGGTGAGCCAAGTGGGATTTGTGTACTGATCATCACCACCAAGTATCATCAAGATTGGGTGAAAAAATATGTGCTGGTATTTCGGAAACTCCTTATTTTTAGAGCTTGGCAACCCTGTCAATGAAAGTGCTTTTCCACAGGCTGTGCCTAGGGCTACTTGAAGAGGAAACAAACCATAGAGACAAAACTGAGAACTTTTTTATTTTGTCAAATTTCAAAGAGCTACTACAAACCATGTTGGATTTAGAGTTCCAAATTCATCTATCTACATAGCAGAGAACAGAGTGAAACCTAAATATAAAAACTGCTACTGTAAACGAACGCTTCAACCTAGAAGAACAGAATTTGGTGAGCCAAGTCGGATTTGGATACCAATCATTAGCACCACGTATCATCAACATTGGGTGAAAAAATATTTGCTGGTATTCGGAAACTCGTAATTTTTTGGAAGCTTGCAACCCCTTTCAATGAAAGTGCATTTCCACAGTCTCTGCTTAGGGCTACATGAAGCGGAAACAAATCATAGAGATAAAACTGAGAACTCCTTTACTTTGTCAAGTTTCAAAGAGCTAGTACAAACCATATTGGTTTTAGAGTTCCAAATTCATCTATCTATATAGGAGAGAGCAGTGTGAAACCTAAATATAAAAACTGCTACTCTAGACGAACGCTTCAACCTAGAAGAAGAAAATTTTGTGAGCCAAACGGGATTTGTGTACCGATCTTCACCACCAAGTATCATCAAGATTGGGTTAAAAAATATTTGCTGGTAATTTGGAAACTCGTTATTTCTTAGAAGCTTGGCAACCCCTCTCAATGAAAGTGCTTTTCCACAGTCTCTACTTAGGGCTACATGAAGCGGAAACTAATCATAGAGACAAAACTGAGAACTCCTTTACTTTGTCAAGTTTGAAACAGCTACTACAAACCATATTGGATTTAGAGTTCCAAATTCATCTATCTATATAGGAGAGAACAGAGTGAAACCTAAAAATAAAAACTGCTACTGTAGACGAATGCTTCAACCTAGAAGAACAAAATTTGGTGAGCCAAATGGGATTTGTGTACTTGTCCTTACCACCAAGTATCATCAAGATTGGGTGAAAAAATATTTGCTGGTATTTCGGAAATTCGTAATTTCTTGGAAGCTTGGCAACCCCTCTCAATGAAAGTGCGTATCCACCGTCTGTGCCTATGGCTACTTGAAGAGGAAACAAACCATAGAGACAAAACAGAGAACTCCTATTATTTTGTGAATTTTCAAAGTGCCACTACAAACCATGTTGGATTTAGAGTTCCAAATTCATCTATCTATAAGCAGAGAACAGAGTGAAACCTAAACATAAAAACTGCTACTGTAGATGAACGCTTCAACCTAGAAGAACAAAATTTGGTGATCCATGTGGGATTTGTGAATTGATCATTACCACCAAGTATCATCAAGATTGGGTGAAAAAATATTTGCTAGTATTTCGGAAACTCGTAATTTCTTAGAAGCTTGGCAACCCCTCTCAATGAAAGTGCTTTTACACAGTCTGTGCCTAGGGCTACTTGAAGAGGAAACAAACCATAGAGAAAAAACTGGGAACTCTATTATTTTGTCAAGTTTAAAGAGCTACTACAAACCATGTTGGATTTAGAGTTCCAAATTCTTCTATCTATATACGAGAGAATACAGTGAAACCGAAATGTAAAAACTGCTACTGTAGACGAACGCTTCAACCTAAAAGAACAAAATTTGGGGAGCCAAGTAGGATTTGTGTACTGATCATTACCACCTAGTATCATCAAGAGTGGGTGAAAAAATATTTGCTGGTATTTCGAAAACTCGTTATTTCTTAGAAGCTTGGCAACCCCTCTCAATGAAAATGCTTTTCCACAGTCTGTGTTTAGGGCTACCTGAAGAGAAAACAAACCATAGAGACAAAACTGAGAACTCCTTTATTTTGTCAAGTTTCATAGACCTACTACAAACCATGTTGTATTTAGTGTTCCTAATTCATCTATCTATATAGGAGAGAACAGAGTGAAACCTAAAAATGAAAACTGCTACTGTAAACGAACGCTTCAACCTAGAAGAACAAAATTTGGTGAGTCAAGTGGGATTTGTGTACCGATCGTAAACACCAAGTATCATCAAGATTGGGTGTAAAAATATTTGCTAGTGTTTTGGAAACTCGTAATTTCTTGGAAGCTTGGCAACCCCTCTCGATGAAAGTGCTTTTTTACCGTTTGTGCCTGGGGCTACTTGAAGAGGAAACAAACCATAGAGAAAAAGCTGAGAACTCCTTTATTTTGTCAAGTTTCAAAGAGCTATTACACACCATGTTGGATTTAGAGTTCCAAATTCATCTATCTATACAGGAGAGAACACAGTGAAACCTAAATAAAAATTGTTACTGTAGACGAATGCTTCAACCTAGAAGAACAAAATTTGGTGAGCCAAGTGGGATTTGTGTACTTGTACTTACCACCAAGTATCATCAAGATTGGGTGAAAAAATATTTGCTGGTATTTCGGAAACTCGTTATTTCTTAGAAGCTTGGCAACCCCTCTCAATGAAAGTGCTTTTCCACAATCTGTGCCAGGGCTACTTTAAGAGGAAACAAACCATAGAGACAAAACTGAGAACTCCTTTATTTTGTCAAGTTTCAAAGAGCTACTAGAAACCATGTTGGATTTAGAGTTCCAAATTCATCTATCTATATAAAAGAGAACAGAGTGAAACCTAACAATAAAAACTGCTTGAAATCGAACGCTTCAACCTAGAAGAACAAAATTTGGTGAGTCAAGTGGGATTTGTGTACCGATCGTAAACACCAAGAATCATCAAGATTGGGTGAAAAAATATTTGCTGGTATTTTTTAAACTCCTTATTTCTTAGAAGCTTGGAAACCACTCTCAATGAAAGTGCTTTTCCACAGTCTGTGGCTAGGGCACCTTGAAGAGGAATCAAACCATAGAGACAAAACAGAGAACTCCTTTATTTTGTCAAGTTTCATAGAGCTACTACAAACCATGTTGCATTTAGAGTTCCAAATTCATCTATGTATATAGCAGAGAACAGAGTGAAACCTAAATATAAAAACTGCTACTGTAGACGAATGCTTCAACCTAGAAGAACAAAATTTGGTGAGCCAAGTGGGATTTGTGTACTTGTCCTTACCACCACGTGTCATCAAGATTGCGTAAAAAAATGTTTGCTGGTATTTCGGAAACTCGTTATTTCTTAGAAGCTTGGCAACCCCTTTCAATGAAAGTGCTTTTCCACAGTCTGTGCCAGGGCTACTTGAAGAGGAAACAAACCATAGAGACAAACCTGCGAACTCCTTTATTTTGTCAAGTTTCAAAGAGCTACTACAAACCATGTTGGATTTAGAGTTCCACATTCTTCTATCTATATAGGAGAGAACAGAGTGAAACCTAAAAATTAAAACTGCTACTGTAAACGAACGCTTCAACCTAGATGAACAAAATTTGGTGAGCAAAGTGGGATTTGTGTGCCGATCTTCACCACCCAGTATCATCAAGATTGGGTGAGAAAATATTTGCTGGTAATTCGGAAACTCGTTATTTTTTATAAGCTTGACAACCTCTCTCAATGAAAGTGCTTTTCCACAGTCTCTGCTTAGGAATACTTGAAGCGGAAACAAATCATAGAGAGAAAACTGAGAACTCCTTTATTTTGTCAAAGTTCAAAGAGCTACTAAAAACCATGTTGGATTTAGAGTTCCAAATTCATCTATCTATATAGGAGAGAACAGTGTGAAACCTAAAAATAAAAACTTCTACTGAAAACGAACGCTTCAACATAGAAGAACAAAATTTGGTGAGTCAAGTGGGATTTGTGTACCGATCGTAAACACCAAGTATCATCAAGATTGGGTGAAAAAATATTTGCTGATATTTCGGAAACTCGTAATTTCTTGGAAGCTTTTCAACCCCTCTCAATGAAAGTGTTTTTTACCGTTTGTGCCTGGGGCTACTTGAAGAGTAAACAAACCATAGAGAAAAAAGTGAGAACTCCTTTATTTTGTCAAGTTTCAAAGAGCCACTACAAACCATGTTGGATTTAGAGTTCCAAATTCATCTATCTATATAGCAGAGAACAGAGTGAAACTTAAATATAAAAATTGCTACTGTAGACGAACGCTTCAACCTAGAAGAACAAAATTTGGTGAGCCATGTGGGATTTGTGTACTGATCATCACCACCAAGTATCATCAGGATTGGGTGAAAAAATATTTGCTGGTATTTCGGAAACTCGTTATTTTTTAGAAGGTTGGCAACCCCTCTCAATGAAAGTGCTTTTCCACAGTCTTTGCCTAGGGCTACTTGAAGACGAATCAAACCATAGAGACAAAACTGAGAACTCCTTTATTTTGTCAAGTTTCAAAGAGCTAGTACACACCATGTTGGATTTAGAGTTCCAATTCATCTATCTATATAGCAGAGAACAGAGTGAAACCTAAATATAAAAACTGCTACTGTAGACGAACGCTTCTATCTAGAAGAACAAAATTTGGTGAGCCAAGTGGGATTTGTGTACTTGTCCTTACCACCAAGTATTATCAAGATTGGGTGAAAAAATATTTGCTGGTATTTCGGAAACTCGTTATTTATTAGAAGCTTGGCAACCCCTCTCAATGAAAGTGCTTTTCCACAGTCTGTGCCAGGGCTACTTGAAGAGGAAACAAACCATAGAGACAGAACTGAGAACTCCTTTATTTTGTCAAGTTTCAAAGAGCTACTACAAACCATGTTGGATTTAGAGTTCCAAATTCATCTATCTATATAGGAGAGAACAGAGTGAAACATAACAATAAAAACTGCTACTGAAAACGAACGCTTCAACCAAGAATAACAAAATTTGGTAAGTCAAGTGGGATTTGTGTACCGATTGTAATCACCAAGTATCATCAAGATTGGGTGAAAAAATATTTGCTGCTATTTCGGAAACTCGTAATTTCTTGGAAGCTTGGCAACCCCTCTCAATGAAAGAGCTTTTCCACCGTTTGTGCCTGGGGCTACTTGAAGAGTAATCAAACCATAGAGAAAAAACTGAGAACTCCTTTATTTTGTCAAGTTTCAAAGAGCCACTACAAACCATGTTGGATTTAGAGTTCCAAATTCATCTATCTATATAGGAGAGAACAGAGTGAAACCTAAATATAAAAATTGCTACTATAGAAGAACGCTTCAACCTAGAAGAACAAAACTTGGTGAGCCAAGAGGGATTTGTGTACTGATCATCATCAACAAGTATCATCAAGATTGGGTGAAAAAATATTTGCTGGTATTTCGGAAACTCATTATTTCTTAGAAGCTTGGCAACCCCTCTCAATGAAAGTGCTTTTCACAGTCTATGCCACAGCTACTTGAAGAGGAAACAAACCATAGAGACAAAACTGAGAACTCCTTTATTTTGTCAAGTTTCAAAGAGCTACTACAAACCATGTTGGATTTAGAGTTCCAAATTCATCTATCTATATAGCAGAGAACAGAGTGAAACCTAAATATAAAAACTGCTATTGTAAACGAACGCTTCAACCTAGAAGAACAAAATTTGGTGAGCCAAGTGGGATTTGGAAACTGATAATTAGCACCACGTATCATCAACATTGGGTGAAAAATATTTGATGGTATTTGGGAAACTCATAATTTCTTGGAAGCTTGGCAACATCTTTCAATGAAAGTGCTTTTCCACAGTCTCTGCTTAGGGCTACATGAAGCGGAAACAAATCATAGAGACAAAACTGAGAACTCTTTTACTTTGTCAAGTTTCAAAGAGCTACTACAAACCATATTGGATTTAGTGTTCCAAATTCATCTATCTATATAGGAGAGAACAGAGTGAAACCTAAATATAAAAACTGCTAGTGTAGACAAACGCTTCAACCTAGAAGAACAAAATTTGGTGAGTTAAGTGGGATTTGTGTACCGATCTTCACCACCAAGTATCATCAAGATTGGGTGAAAAAAATATTTGCTGGTAATTCGGAAACTCGTTATTTCGTAGAAGCTTGGCAACCCCTCTCAATGAAAGTTCTTTTACTTCGTTTGTGCCTGGGGCTACTTGAAGAGGAAACAAAACATAGAGAAAATACTGAGAACTCCTTTATTTTGTCACGTTTCAAAGAGCCACTACAAACCATGTTGGATTTAGAGTTCCAAATTCATCTATCTATATAGCAGAGAACAGAGTGAAACCTAAACATAAAAACTGCTACTGAAAACGAACGCTTCAACCTAGAAGAACAAAATTTGGTGATCCAAGTGGGATTTGTGAATTGATCATTACCACAAAGTATCATCAAGATTGGGTGAAAAAATATTTGCTGGTATTTCGGAAACTCCTTATTTTTTTGAAGCTTGGCAACCCCTCTCAATGAAAGTGCTTTTCCACAGTCTGTGCCTAGGACTACTTGAAGAGGAAAAAAAACATAGAGACAAAACTGAGAACTACTATATTTTTTCAAGTTTCAAAGAGCTACTGCAAACCATGTTGGATTTAGAGTTCCTAATTCATCTATCTATATAGGAGAGAACAGAGTGAAACATAACAAAAAAAACTGCTACTGTAGACGAACGCTTCAACATAGAAGAACAAAATTTGGTGAGCCAAGTGGGATTTGTGTACCGATCTTCACCACAAAGTATCATCAAGATTGGGTGAAAAAATATTTGCTGGTATTTCGGAAACTCGTAATTTGTTGGAACCTTGGCAACACCTCTCAAGGAAAGTGCTTTTCCACAGTCACTGCTTAGGGCTACTTGAAGAGGAAAGAAAACATAGAGAAAAAATTGAGAACTCCTTTATTTTGTCAACTTTCAAAGAGCCACTACAAACCATGTTGGATTTAGAGTTCCAAATTCATCTATCTATATAGGAGAGAACAGAGTGAAACCTAAATATAAAAATTGCTACTGTCGAGAAACGCTTCAACCTAGAAGAACAAAATTTGGTTAGCCAAGTGGGATTTGTGTACTGATCATCACCACCAAGTATCATCAGGATTGGGTGAAAAAATATTTGCTGGTATTTCGGAAACTCGTTATTTCTTAGAAGCTTAGCAAGCCCTCTCAATGAAAGTGCTTTTCCACAGTTTGTGCCTAGGGCTAGTTGAAGAGGAATCAAACCATAGAGACAAAACTCCTTTATTTTGTCAAGTTTCAAAGAGCTACTACAAACCATGTTGGATTTAGAGTTCCAAATTCATCTATCTATATAGGAGAGAACAGAGTGAAACATAACAATAAAAACTGCTACTGAAAACGAACGCTTCAACCAAGAATAACAAAATTTGGTAAGTCAAGTGGGATTTGTGTACCGATTGTAATCACCAAGTATCATCAAGATTGGGTGAAAAAATATTTGCTGCTATTTCGGAAACTCGTAATTTCTTGGAAGCTTGGCAACCCCTCTCAATGAAAGAGCTTTTCCACCGTTTGTGCCTGGGGCTACTTGAAGAGTAATCAAACCATAGAGAAAAAACTGAGAACTCCTTTATTTTGTCAAGTTTCAAAGAGCCACTACAAACCATGTTGGATTTAGAGTTCCAAATTCATCTATCTATATAGGAGAGAACAGAGTGAAACCTAAATATAAAAATTGCTACTATAGAAGAACGCTTCAACCTAGAAGAACAAAACTTGGTGAGCCAAGAGGGATTTGTGTACTGATCATCATCAACAAGTATCATCAAGATTGGGTGAAAAAATATTTGCTGGTATTTCGGAAACTCATTATTTCTTAGAAGCTTGGCAACCCCTCTCAATGAAAGTGCTTTTCACAGTCTATGCCACAGCTACTTGAAGAGGAAACAAACCATAGAGACAAAACTGAGAACTCCTTTATTTTGTCAAGTTTCAAAGAGCTACTACAAACCATGTTGGATTTAGAGTTCCAAATTCATCTATCTATATAGCAGAGAACAGAGTGAAACCTAAATATAAAAACTGCTACTGTAGACGAACGCTTCTATCTAGAAGAACAAAATTTGGTGAGCCAAGTGGGATTTGTGTACTTGTCCTTACCACCAAGTATTATCAAGATTGGGTGAAAAAATATTTGCTGGTATTTCGGAAACTCGTTATTTATTAGAAGCTTGGCAACCCCTCTCAATGAAAGTGCTTTTCCACAGTCTGTGCCAGGGCTACTTGAAGAGGAAACAAACCATAGAGACAGAACTGAGAACTCCTTTATTTTGTCAAGTTTCAAAGAGCTACTACAAACCATGTTGGATTTAGAGTTCCAAATTCATCTATCTATATAGGAGAGAACAGAGTGAAACATAACAATAAAAACTGCTACTGAAAACGAACGCTTCAACCAAGAATAACAAAATTTGGTAAGTCAAGTGGGATTTGTGTACCGATTGTAATCACCAAGTATCATCAAGATTGGGTGAAAAAATATTTGCTGCTATTTCGGAAACTCGTAATTTCTTGGAAGCTTGGCAACCCCTCTCAATGAAAGAGCTTTTCCACCGTTTGTGCCTGGGGCTACTTGAAGAGTAATCAAACCATAGAGAAAAAACTGAGAACTCCTTTATTTTGTCAAGTTTCAAAGAGCCACTACAAACCATGTTGGATTTAGAGTTCCAAATTCATCTATCTATATAGGAGAGAACAGAGTGAAACCTAAATATAAAAATTGCTACTATAGAAGAACGCTTCAACCTAGAAGAACAAAACTTGGTGAGCCAAGAGGGATTTGTGTACTGATCATCATCAACAAGTATCATCAAGATTGGGTGAAAAAATATTTGCTGGTATTTCGGAAACTCATTATTTCTTAGAAGCTTGGCAACCCCTCTCAATGAAAGTGCTTTTCACAGTCTATGCCACAGCTACTTGAAGAGGAAACAAACCATAGAGACAAAACTGAGAACTCCTTTATTTTGTCAAGTTTCAAAGAGCTACTACAAACCATGTTGGATTTAGAGTTCCAAATTCATCTATCTATATAGCAGAGAACAGAGTGAAACCTAAATATAAAAACTGCTATTGTAAACGAACGCTTCAACCTAGAAGAACAAAATTTGGTGAGCCAAGTGGGATTTGGAAACTGATAATTAGCACCACGTATCGTCAACATTGGGTGAAAAATATTTGATGGTATTTGGGAAACTCATAATTTCTTGGAAGCTTGGCAACCTCTTTCAATGAAAGTGCTTTTCCACAGTCTCTGCTTAGGGCTACATGAAGCGGAAACAAATCATAGAGACAAAACTGAGAACTCTTTTACTTTGTCAAGTTTCAAAGAGCTACTACAAACCATATTGGATTTAGAGTTCCAAATTCATCTATCTATATAGGAGAGAACAGAGTGAAACCTAAATATAAAAACTGCTAGTGTAGACAAACGCTTCAACCTAGAAGAACAAAATTTGGTGAGTTAAGTGGGATTTGTGTACCGATCTTCACCACCAAGTATCATCAAGATTGGGTGAAAAAAATATTTGCTGGTAATTCGGAAACTCGTTATTTCGTAGAAGCTTGGCAACCCCTCTCAATGAAAGTTCTTTTACTTCGTTTGTGCCTGGGGCTACTTGAAGAGGAAACAAAACATAGAGAAAATACTGAGAACTCCTTTATTTTGTCACGTTTCAAAGAGCCACTACAAACCATGTTGGATTTAGAGTTCCAAATTCATCTATCTATATAGCAGAGAACAGAGTGAAACCTAAACATAAAAACTGCTACTGAAAACGAACGCTTCAACCTAGAAGAACAACATTTGGTGATCCAAGTGGGATTTGTGAATTGATCATTACCACCAAGTATCATCAAGATTGGGTGAAAAAACATTTGCTGGTATTTCGGAAACTCCTTATGTTTTTTGAAGCTTGGCAACCCCTCTCAATGAAAGTGCTTTTCCACAGTCTGTGCCTAGGACTACTTGAAGAGGAAAAAAAACATAGAGACAAAACTGAGAACTACTATACTTTTTCAAGTTTCAAAGAGCTACTGCAAACCATGTTGGATTTAGAGTTCCTAATTCTTCTATCTATATAGGAGAGAACAGAGTGAAACATAACAAAAAAAACTGCTACTGTAGACGAACGCTTCAACATAGAAGAACAAAATTTGGTGAGCCAAGTGGGATTTGTGTACCGATCTTCACCACAAAGTATCATCAAGATTGGGTGAAAAGATATTTGCTGGTATTTCGGAAACTCGTAATTTGTTGGAACCTTGGCAACACCTCTCAAGGAAAGTGCTTTTCCACAGTCACTGCTTAGGGCTACTTGAAGAGGAAAGAAAACATAGAGAAAAAACTGAGAACTCCTTTATTTTGTCAACTTTCAAAGAGCTCCTACAAACCGTGTTGGATTTAGAGTTCCAAATTCATCTATCTATATAGGAGAGAACAGAGTGAAACCTAAATATAAAAATTGCTACTGTCGAGAAACGCTTCAACCTAGAAGAACAAAATTTGGTTAGCCAAGTGGGATTTGTGTACTGATCATCACCACCAAGTATCATCAGGATTGGGTGAAAAAAATATTTGCTGGTATTTCGGAAACTCGTTATTTCTTAGAAGCTTAGCAAGCCCTCTCAATGAAAGTGCTTTTCCACAGTTTGTGCCTAGGGCTAGTTGAAGAGGAATCAAACCATAGAGACAAAACTCCTTTATTTTGTCAAGTTTCAAAGAGCTACTACAAACCATGTTGGATTTAGAGTTCCAAATTCATCTATCTATATAGGAGAGAACAGAGTGAAACCTAAAAATAAATAGTGCTACTGTAGACGAATGCTTCAACCTAGAAGACCAAAATTTGGTGAGCCAAGTTTGAATTGTGTAGTTGTCCTTACCACCAAGTATCATCAAGATTGGGTGAAAAAATATTTGCTGGTATTTCAGAAACTCGTTATTTCTTAGAAGCTTGGCAACCCCTCTCAATGAAAGTGCTTTTAAACAGTCTGTGCCTAGGGCTACTTGAAGAGAAAACAAACCACAGAGACAAAACTGAGAACTCCTTTATTTTGTCAAGTTTCAAAGAGCTACTAGAAACCATGTTGGATTTAGAGTTCCAAATTCATCTATCTATATAGCAGGGAACAGAGTGAAACCTAAATATAAAAACTGCTACTGTTGACGAACGATTCAACCAAGAAGAACAAAATTTGGTGAGCAAAGTGGGATTTGGTGTACCGATCTTCACCACCACGTATCATCAACATTGGGTGAAAAAATATTTGCTGGTAATTCGGAAACTCGTTATTTCTTATAAGCTTTGCAACCCCTCTCAATGAAATTGCTTTTCCACAGTCTCTGCTTAGGGCTACTTGAAGCGGAATCAAACCATAGAGACAAAACTGAGAACTCCTTTATTTTTTTCAAGTTTCAAAGAGCTACTACAAACCATGTTGGATTTAGAGTTCCAAATTCATCTCTCTATAGAGCAGAGAAAAAATATTTGCTGGTAATTCGGAAACTCGTTATTTCTTAGAAGCTTTGCAACCCCTCTCAATGAAATTGCTTTTCCACTTTCTGTGCTTGGGCTACTTGAAGAGGAATCAAACCATAGAGACAAAACTGAGAACTCATTTATTTTGTCAAGTGTCAAAGAGCTACTACAAACCATGTTGGATTTAGAGTTCCAAATTCATCTATCTATATAGCAGAGAACAGAGTGAAACCTAAATATAAAAACTGCTACTGTAGACGAACGCTTCAACCTAGAAGAACAAAATTTGGTGAGCCAAGAGGGATTTGGATACCGATCATTAGCACCACATAATCAACATTGGGAGACAAAATATTTGCTGGTATTTTGGAAAACCGTAATTTCTTGGAAGCTTGGCAACACCTTTCAATGAAAGTGCATTTCCACAGTCTCTGCTTAGGGCTACATGAAGCGGAAACAAATCATAGGGACAAAACTGAGAACTCCTTTACTTTGTCAAGTTTCAAAGAGCTACTACAAACCATATTGGATTTAGAGTTCCAAATTCATCTATCTATATAGGAGAGAACAGAGTGAAACCTAACAATAAAAACTGCTACTGAAAACGAACGCTTCAACCTAAAAGAAAAAAATTTGGTGATCCAAGTGGGATTTGTGAACTGATCATTACCACCAAGTATCATCAAGATTGGGTGAAAAAATATTTGCTAGTATTTCGGAAACTCGAAATTTCTTAGAAGCTTCGCAACCCCTCTCAATGAAAGTGTTTTTACACAGTCTGTGCCTAGGGCTACTTGAAGAGGAAACAAACCATAGAGAAAAAACTGGGAACTCCATTATTTTGTCAAGTTTTAAAGAGCTACTACAAACCATGTTGGATTTAGAGTTCCAAATTCATCTATCTATATAGGAGAGAACAGAGTGAAACCGAAATGTAAAAACTGCTACTGTAGACGAACGCTTCAACCTAAAAGAACAAAATTTGGTTAGCCATAGGATTTGTGTACTGATCATTACCACCTAGTATCATCAAGAGTGGGTGAAAAAATATTTGCTGGTATTTCGAAAACTCGTTATTTCTTAGAAGCTTGGAAACCACTCTCAATGAAAATGCTTTTCCACAGTCTGTGCCTAGGGCTACTTGAAGAGAAAACAAACCATAGAGTCAAAACAGAGAACTCCTTTATTTTGTCAAGTTTCAAAGAGCTACTACAAACCATGTTGGATTTAGAGTTCCAAATTCATCTATCTATATAGCAGAGAACAGGGTGAAACCTAAATATAAAAACTGCTACTGTAGACGAACGCTTCAACCTAGAAGAATAAAATTTGGTGAGCCAAGTGGGATTTCGATACCGATCATTACCACCATGTATCATCAACATTGGGTGAAAATATATTTGCTGGTATTTCGGAAACTTTTAATTTCTTGGAAGCTTGGCAACCCCTTTCAATGAAAGTGCTTTTCCACAGTCTCTGCTTAGGGCTACATGAAGTGGAAACAAATCATAGAGACAAAACTGAGAACTCCTTTACTTTTTCAAGTTTCACAGAGCTACTACAAACCATATTGGATTTAGAGTTCCAAATTCATCTATGTATATAGGAGAGAACAGAGTGAAACCTAAATATAAAAACTGCTACTGTTTGCGAACGCTTCAAATAGAAGAACAAAATTTGGTGAGCCAAGTGGGATTTGTGTACTGATCATTACCACCCAGTGTCATGAAGATTGCGTGAAAAAATATTTGCTGGTATTTCGGAAACTCGTTATTTCTTGGAAGCTTAGCAACATCTCTCAATGAAAGTTCTTTTCCACAGTCTCTGCTTAGGGCTACTTAAAGCGGAAATAAATCATAGAGACAAAACTGAGAGCTCCTTTATTTTGTCAAGTTTCGAATAGCTACTACAAACCATATTGGATTTAGAGTTCCAAATTCATCTATCTATATAGGAGACAACAGAGTGAAACCTAAATATAAAAACTGCTACTGTAGACGAACGCTTCAACCTAGAAAAACAAAATTTGGTGAGCCAAGTGGGATTTGTGTACCGATCTTCACCACCAAGTATCATCAAGATTGAGTGAAAAAATATTTGCTGGTAATTCGGAAACTCGTTATATCTTAGAAGCTTGGCAACCCCTCTCAATGAAAGTGCATTTCCACAGTCTGTGCCAGGGCTACTTGAAGAGGAAAAAACCATAGAGTCAATACAGAGAACTCCTTTATTTTGTGAATTTTCAAAGAGCCACTACAAAACATGTTGGATTTAGAGTTCCAAATTCATCTATCTATATAGCAGAGAACAGAGTGAAACCTAAACATAAAAACTGCTACTGTAGACGAATGCTTCAACCTAGAAGAACAAAATTTGGTGATCCAAGTGGGATTTGTGAACTGATCATTACCACCAAGTATCATCAAGATTGGTGAAAAAATATTTGCTCGTATTTCGGGAAACTCGTAATTTGTTGGAACCTTGGCAACCCCTCTCAAGGAAAGTACTTTTCCACAGTCACTGCTTAGGGCTACTTGAAGCGGAAACAAATCAAAGAGACAAAACTAAGAACTCCTTTATTTTGTTAAGTTTCAAAGAGCTACTACAAACCATGTTGGATTTAGAGTTCCAAATTCATCTATCTATATAGCAGAGAACAGAGTGAAACCTAAATATAAAAACTGCTACTGTAGACGAACGCTTCAACCTAGAAAAACAAAATTTGGTGAGCCAAGTGGGATTTCTGTACTGATCATCACCACCAAGTATCATCAAGATTGGGTGAAAAAATATGTGATGGTATTTCGGAAACTCCTTATTTTTAGAAGCTTGGCAACCCTGTCAATGAAAGTGCTTTTCCACAGGCTGTGCCTAGGGCTACTTGAAGAGGAAACAAACCATAGAGACAAAACTGAGAACTTTTTTATTTTGTCAAATTTCAAAGAGCTACTACAAACCATGTTGGATTTAGAGTTCCAAATTCATCTATCTACATAGCAGAGAACAGAGTGAAACCTAAATATAAAAACTGCTACTGTAAACGAACGCTTCAACCTAGAAGAACAAAATTTGGTGAGCCAAGTCGGATTTGGATACCAATCATTAGCACCACGTATCATCAACATTGGGTGAAAAAATATTTGCTGGTATTCGGAAACTCGTAATTTTTTGGAAGCTTGGCAACCCCTTTCAATGAAAGTGCATTTCCACAGTCACTGCTTAGGGCTACATGAAGCGGAAACAAATCATAGAGATAAAACTGAGAACTCCTTTACTTTGTCAAGTTTCAAAGAGCTAGTACAAACCATATTGGTTTTAGAGTTCCAAATTCATCTATCTATATAGGAGAGAACAGTGTGAAACCTAAATATAAAAACTGCTACTCTAGACGAACGCTTCAACCTAGAAGAAGAAAATTTGGTGAGCCAAGTGGGATTTGTGTACCGATCCTCACCACCAAGTATCATCAAGATTGGGTTAAAAAATATTTGCTGGTAATTTGGAAACTCGTTATTTCTTAGAAGCTTGGCAACCCCTCTCAATGAAAGTGCTTTTCCACAGTCTCTGCTTAGGGCTACCTGAAGCGGAAACTAATCCTAGAGACAAAACTGAGAACTCCTTTACTTTGTCAAGTTTGAAAGAGCTACTACAAACCATATTGGATTTAGAGTTCCAAATTCATCTATCTATATAGGAGAGAACAGAGTGAAACCTAAAAATAAAAACTGCTACTGTAGACGAATGCTTCAACCTAGAAGAACAAAATTTGGTGAGCCAAGTGGGATTTGTGTACTTGTCCTTACCACCAAGTATCATCAAGATTGGGTGAAAAAATATTTGCTGGTATTTCGGAAACTCGTAATTTCTTAGAAGCTTGGCAACCCCTCTCAATGAAAGTGCTTTTACACAGTCTGTGCCTAGGGCTACTTGAAGAGGAAAAAAACCATAGAGAAAAAACTGGGAACTCTATTATTTTGTCAAGTTTAAAGAGCTACTACAAACCTTCTTGGATTTAGAGTTCCAAATTCATCTATCTATAAACGAGAGAATACAGTGAAACCGAAATGTAAAAACTGCTACTGTAGACGAACGCTTCAACCTAAAAGAACAAAATTTGGGGAGCCAAGTAGGATTTGTGTACTGATCATTACCACCTAGTATCATCAAGAGTGGGTGAAAAAATATTTGCTGGTATTTCGAAAACTCGTTATTTCTTAGAAGCTTGGCAACCCCTCTCAATGAAAATGCTTTTCCACAGTCTGTGTTTAGGGCTACTTGAAGAGAAAACAAACCATAGAGACAAAACTGAGAACTCCTTTATTTTGTCAAGTTTCAAAGAGCTACTACAAACCATGTTGTATTTAGTGTTCCTAATTCATCTATCTATATAGGAGAGAACAGAGTGAAACCTAAAAATGAAAACTGCTACTGTAAACGAACGCTTCAACCTAGAAGAACAAAATTTGGTGAGTCAAGTGGGATTTGTGTACCGATCGTAAACACCAAGTATCATCAAGATTGGGTGAAAAAATATTTGCAAGTATTTTGGAAACTCGTAATTTCTTGGAAGCTTGGCAACCCCTCTCGATGAAAGTGCTTTTTTTACCGTTTGTGCCTGGGGCTACTTGAAGAGGAAACAAACCATAGAGAAAAAGCAGAGAACTCCTTTATTTTGTCAAGTTTCAAAGAGCTATTAGACACCATGTTGGATTTAGAGTTCCAAATTCATCTATCTATACAGGAGAGAACACAGTGAAACCTAAATAAAAATTGCTACTGTAGACGAATGCTTCAACCTAGAAGAACAAAATTTGGTGAGCCAAGTGGGATTTGTGTACTTGTACTTACCACCAAGTATCATCAAGATTGGGTGAAAAAATATTTGCTGGTATTTCGGAAACTCGTTATTTCTTAGAAGCTTGGCAACCCCTCTCAATGAAAGTGCTTTTCCACAATCTGTGCCAGGGCTACTTGAAGAGGAAATAAACCATACAGACAAAACTGAGAACTCCTTTATTTTGTCAAGTTTCAAAGAGCTACTAGAAACCATGTTGGATTTAGAGTTCCAAATTCATCTATCTATATAAAAGAGAACAGAGTGAAACCTAACAATAAAAACTGCTACTGAAATCGAACGCATCAACCTAGAAGAACAAAATTTGGTGAGTCAAGTGGGATTTGTGTACCGATCGTAAACACCAAGAATCATCAAGATTGGGTGAAAAAATATTGCTGGTATTTTTTAAACTCCTTATTTCTTAGAAGCTTGGAAACCACTCTCAATGAAAGTGCTTTTCCACAGTCTGTGGCTAGGGCACCTTGAAGAGGAATCAAACCATAGAGACAAAACAGAGAACTCCTTTATTTTGTCAAGTTTCATAGAGCTACTACAAACCATGTTGGATTTAGAGTTCCAAATTCATCTATGTATATAGCAGAGAACAGAGTGAAACCTAAATATAAAAACTGCTACTGTAGACGAATGCTTCAACCTAGAAGAACAAAATTTGGTGAGCCAAGTGGGATTTGTGTACTTGTCCTTACCACCACGTGTCATCAAGATTGCGTAAAAAAATGTTTGCTGGTATTTCGGAAACTCGTTATTTCTTAGAAGCTTGGCAACCCCTTTCAATGAAAGTGCTTTTCCACAGTCTGTGCCAGGGCTAATTGAAGAGGAAACAAACCATAGAGACAAACTTGCGAACTCCTTTATTTTGTCAAGTTTCAAAGAGCTACTACAAACCATGTTGGATTTAGAGTTCCACATTCTTCTATCTATATAGGAGAGAACAGAGTGAAACCTAAAAATTAAAACTGCTACTGTAAACGAACGCTTCAACCTAGATGAACAAAATTTGGTGAGCAAAGTGGGATTTGTGTGCCGATCTTCACCACCCAGTATCATCAAGATTGGGTGAGAAAATATTTGCTGGTAATTCGGAAACTCGTTATTTTTTATAAGCTTGACAACCCCTCTCAATGAAAGTGCTTTTCCACAGTCTCTGCTTAGGAATACTTGAAGCGGAAACAAATCATAGAGAGAAAACTGAGAACTCCTTTATTTTGTCAAAGTTCAAAGAGCTACTAAAAACCATGTTGGATTTAGAGTTCCAAATTCATCTATCTATATAGGAGAGAACAGTGTGAAACCTAAAATAAAAACTTCTACTGAAAACGAACGCTTCAACATAGAAGAACAAAATTTGGTGAGTCAAGTGGGATTTGTGTACCGATCGTATACACCAAGTATCATCAAGATTGGGTGAAAAAATATTTGCTGATATTTCGGAAACTCGTAATTTCTTGGAAGCTTTTCAACCCCTCTCAATGAAAGTGCTTTTTTACCGTTTGTGCCTGGGGCTACTTGAAGAGTAAACAAACCATAGAGAAAAAAGTGAGAACTCCTTTATTTTGTCAAGTTTCAAAGAGCCACTACAAACCATGTTGGATTTAGAGTTCCAAATTCATCTATCTATATAGCAGAGAACAGAGTGAAACTTAAATATAAAAATTGCTACTGTAGACGAACGCTTCAACCTAGAAGAACAAAATTTGGTGAGCCATGTGGGATTTGTGTACTGATCATCACCACCAAGTATCATCAGGATTGGGTGAAACAATATTTGGTGGTATTTCGGAAACTCGTTATTTATTAGAAGCTTGGCAACCCCTGTCAATGAAAGTGCTTTTCCACAGTCTTTGCCTAGGGCTACTTGAAGAGGAATCAAACCATAGAGACAAAACTGAGAACTCCTTTATTTTGTCAAGTTTCAAAGAGCTACTACACACCATGTTGGATTTAGAGTTCCCATTCATCTATCTATATAGCAGAGAACAGAGTGAAAAATAAATATAAAAACTGCTACTGTAGACGAACGCTTCAATCTAGAAGAACAAAATTTGGTGAGCCAAGTGGGATTTGTGTACTTGTCCTTACCACGAAGTATTATCAAGATTGGGTGAAAAAATATTTGCTGGTATTTCGGAAACTCGTTATTTCTTAGAAGCTTGGCAACCCCTCTCAATGAAAGTGCTTTTCCACAGTCTGTGCCAGGGCTACTTGAAGAGGAAACAAACCATAGAGACAGAACTGAGAACTCCTTTATTTTGTCAAGTTTCAAAGAGCTACTACAAACCATGTTGGATTTAGAGTTCCAAATTCATCTATCTATATAGGAGAGAACAGAGTGAAACATAACAATAAAAACTGCTACTGAAAACGAACGCTTCAACCTAGAAGAACAAAATTTGGTAAGTCAAGTGGGATTTGTGTACCGATTGTAATCACCAAGTATCATCAAGATTGGGTGAAAAAATATTTGCTGCTATTTGGGAAACTCGTAATTTCTTGGAAGCTTGGCAACCCCTCTCAATGAAAGAGCTTTTCCACCGTTTGTGCCTTTGGCTACTTGAAGAGTAATCAAACCATAGAGAAAAAACTGAGAACTCCTTTATTTTGTCAAGTTTCAAAGAGCCACTACAAACCATGTTGGATTTAGAGTTCCAAATTCATCTATCTATATAGGAGAGAACAGAGTGAAACCTAAATATAAAAATTGCTACTGTAGATGAACGCTTCAACCTAGAAGAACAAAACTTGGTGAGCCAAGAGGGATTTGTGTACTGATCATCTTCAACAAGTATCATCAAGATTGGGTGAAAAAATATTTGCTGGTATTTCGGAAACTCATTATTTCTTAGAAGGTTGGCAACCCCTCTCAATGAAAGTGCTTTTCACAGTCTATGCCACGGCTACTTGAAGAGGTAACAAACCATAGAGACAAAACTGAGAACTCCTTTATTTTGTAAAGTTTCAAAGAGCTACTACAAACCATGTTGGATTTAGAGTTCCAAATTCATCTATCTATATAGCAGAGAACAGAGTGAAACCTAAATATAAAAACTGCTATTGTAAACGAACGCTTCAACCTAGAAGAACAAAATTTGGTGAGCCAAGTGGGATTTGTGTACCAATCTTCACCACCAAGTATCATCAAGTTTGGGTGAAAAAATATTTTCTGGTAATTCGGAAACTCGTTATTTCGTAGAAGCTTGGCAACCCCTCTCAATGAAAGTGCTTTTACTTCGTTTGTGCCTGGGGCTACTTGAAGAGGAAACAAACCATAGAGAAAATACTGAGAACTCCTTTATTTTGTCAAGTTTCAAAGAGCCACTACAAACCATGTTGGATTTAGAGTTCCAAATTCATCTATCTATATAGGAGAGAACAGAGTGAAACCTAAAAATAAAAACTGCTATTGTAGACGAATGCTTCAACCTAGAAGAACAAAATTTGGTGAGCCAAGTGGGATTTGTGTACTTGTCCTTACCACCAAGTGTCATCAAGATTGCCTGAAAAAATGTTTGCTGGTATTTCGGAAACTCGTTATTTCTTAGAAGCTTGGCAACCCCTTTCAATGAAAGTGCTTTTCCACAGTCTTTGCCAGGGCTACTTGAAGAGGAAACAAACCATAGAGACAAAACTGCGAACTCCTTTATTTTGTCAAGTTTCAAAGAGCTACTACAAACCATGTTGGATTTAGAGTTCCACATTCATCTATCTATATAGGAGAGAACAGAGTGAAACCTAAAAATTAAAACTGCTACTGTAAACCAACGTTTCAACCTAGACGAACAAAATTTGGTAAGCAAAGTGGGATTTATACCGATCTTCACCACCAAGTATCATCAAGATTGGGTGAGAAAATATTTGCTGGTAATTCGGAAACTCGTTATTTCTTAGAAGCTTGGCATCCCCTCTCAATGAAAGTGCTTTTCCACAGTCTCTCCTTAGGAATACTTGACGCGGAAACAAATCATAGAGACAAAACTGAGAACTCCTTTATTTTGTCAAAGTTCAAAGAGCTACTACAAACATTGTTGGGTTTAGAGTTCCAAATTCATCTATCTATATAGGAGAGAACAGAGTGAAACCTAAAATAAAAACTTCTACTGAAAACGAACGCTTCAACATAGAAGAACAAAATTTGGTGAGTCAAGTGGGATTTGTGTACCGATCGTAAACACCAAGTATCATCAAGATTGGGTGAAAAAATATTTGCTGATATTTCGGAAACTCGTAATTTCTTGGAAGCTTGGCAACCCTTCTCAATGAAAGTGCGTATCCACCCTCTGTGACTAGGGCTACTTGAAGAGGAAACAAACCATAGAGACAAAACTGAGAACTCCTTTATTTTGTCAAGTTTCAAATAGCTACTACAAACAATATTGTATTTAGAGTTCCAAATACATCTATCTATATAGGAGAGAACAGAGTGAAACCTAAATATAAAAAGTGCTACTGTAGATGAACGCTTCAACCTAAAAAAACAAAAGTTGGTGAGCCAAATGGGATTTGTGTACCGATCTTCACCACCAAGTATCATCAAGATTGGGTGAAAAAATATTTGCTGGTAATTCGGAAACTCGTTATTTCTTAGAAGCTTGGCAAAACCTCTCAATGAAAGTGCTTTTCCACAGTCTGGCCAGGGCTACTTGAAGAGGAAACAAACCATAGAGTCAAAACAGAGAACTCCTTTATTTTGTGAATTTTCAAAGAGCCACTACAAACCATGTTGGATTTAGAGTTCCAAATTCATCTATCTATATAGCAGAGAACAGAGTGAAACTTAAATATAAAAATTGCTACTGTAGACGAACGCTTCAACATAGAAGAACAAAATTTGGTGAGCCAAGTGGGATTTGTGTACTGATCATCACCACCAAGTATCATCAGGATTGGGTGAAAAAATATTTGCTGGTATTTCGGAAACTCGTTATTTTTTAGAAGCTTGGCAACCCCTCTCAATGAAAGTGCTTTTCCACAGTCTTTGCCTAGGGCTACTTGAAGAGGAATCAAACCATAGAGACAAAACTGAGAACTCCTTTATTTTGTCAAGTTTCAAAGAGCTACTACACACCATGTTGGATATAGAGTTCCAATTCATCTATCTATATAGCAGAGAACAGAGTGAAACCTAAATATAAAAACTGCTACTGTAGACGAACGCTTCAATCTAGGAGAACAAAATTTGGTGAGCCAAGTTGGATTTGTGTACTTGTCCTTACCACCAAGTATTATCAAGATTGGGTGAAACAATATTTGCTGGTATTTCGGAAACTCGTTATTTCGTAGAAGCTTGGCAACCCCTCTCAATGAAATGCTTTTACTTCGTTTGTGCCTGGGGCTACTTGAAGAGGAAACAAACCATAGAGAAAACCTGAGAACTCCTTTATTTTGTCAAGTTTCAAAGAGCCACTACAAACCATGTTGGATTTAGAGTTCCAAATTCATCTATCTATATAGGAGAGAACAGAGTGAAACCTAAAAATAAAAACTGCTACTGTAGACGAATGCTTCAACCTAGAAGAACAAAATTTGGTGAGCCAAGTGGGATTTGTGTACTTGTCCTTACCACCAAGTGTCATCAAGATTGCCTGAAAAAATGTTTGCTGGTATTTCGGAAACTCGTTATTTCTTAGAAGCTTGGCAACCCCTTTCAATGAAATTGCTTTTCCACAGTCTTTGCCAGGGCTACTTGAAGAGGAAACAAACCATAGAGACAAAACTGCGAACTCCTTTATTTTGTCAAGTTTCAAAGAGCTACTACAAACCATGTTGGATTTAGAGTTCCACATTCATCTATCTATATAGGAGAGAACAGAGTGAAACCTAAAAATTAAAACTGCTACTGTAAACGAACGCTTCAACCTAGACGAACAAAATTTGGTGAGCAAAGTGGAATTTGTGTACCGATCTTCACCACCAAGTATCATCAAGATTGGGTGAGAAAATATTTGCTGGTAATTCGGAACTCGTTATTTATGAGAAGCTTGGCAACCCCTCTCAATGAAGTGCTTTTCCACAATCTCTGCTTAGGAATACTTGACGCGGAAACAAATCATAGAGACAAAACTGAGAACTGCTTTATTTTGTCAAAGTTCAAAGAGCTACTACAAACAATGTTGGGTTTAGAGTTCCAAATTCATCTATCTATATAGGAGAGAACAGAGTGAAACCTAAAAATAAAACTTCTACTGAAAACGAACGCTTCAACATAGAAGAACAAAATTTGGTGAGTCAAGTGGGATTTGTGTACCGATCGTAAACACCAAGTATCATCAAGATTGGGTGATAAAATATTTGCTGATATTTCGGAAACTCGTAATTTCTTGGAAGCTTGGCAACCCCTCTCAATGAAAGTGCGTATCCACCCTCTGTGACTAGGGCTACTTGAAGAGGAAACAAACCATAGAGACAAAACTGAGAACTCCTTTATTTTGTCAAGTTTCAAAGAGCCACTACAAACCATGTTGGATTTAGAGTTCCAAATTCATCTATCTATATAGGAGAGAACAGAGTGAAACCTAAATATAAAAACTGCTACTGAAAACGAACGCTGCAACATAGAAGAACAAAATTTGGTGAGTCAAGTGGGATTTGTGTACCGATCCTAAACACCAAGTATAATCAAGATTGGGTGAAAAAATATTTGCTGGTATTTCGGAAACTCGTTATTTCTTTGAAGCTTGGCAACCCCTCTCAATGAAAATGCTTTTCCACAGTCTCTGCTTAGGGCTACTTGAAGCGGAAACAAATCATAGAGACAAAACTGAGAGCTCCTTTATTTTGTCAAGTTTCAAATAGCTACTACAAACCATATTGGATTTAGAGTTCCAAATTCATCTATCTATATAGGTGAGAACAGAGTGAAACCTAAATATAAAAAGTGCTACTGTAGATGAACGCTTCAACCTAGAAAATCAAAATTTGGTGAGCCAAGTGGGATTTGTGTACCGATCTTCACCACCAAGTATCATCACGATTGGGTGAAAAAATATTTGCTGGTAATTCGGAAACTCGTTATTTCTTAGAAGCTTGGCAAAACCTCTCAATGAAAGTGCTTTTCCACAGTCTGGCCAGGGCTACTTGAAGAGGAAACAAACCATAGAGTCAAAACAGAGAACTCCTTTGTTTTTTGAATTTTCAAAGAGCCACTACAAACCATGTTGGATTTAGAGTTCCAAATTCATCTATCTATATAGAAGAGAACAGAGTGAAACCTAAACATAAAAAAATGCTACTGTAGACTAACACTTCAACCTAGAAGAACAAAATTTGGTGATCCAAGTGGTATTTGTGAACTGATCATTACCACCAAGTATCATCAAGATTTGGTGAAAAAATATTTGCTCGTATCTCGGAAAATCCTAATTTGTTGGAACCTTGGCAACCCCTCTCAAGGAAAGTGCTTTTCCACAGTCACTGCTTAGGGCTACTTGAAGCGGAAACAAATCAAAGAGACAAAACTGAGAACTCCTTTATTTTGTCAAGTTTCAAAGAGCTACTATAAACCATGTTGGATTTAGAGTTCCAAATTCATTTATCTATATAGGAGAGAACAGAGTGAATCCTTAATATAAAAATTGCTACTGTAGACAAACGTTTCAACCTAGAAGAACAAAATTTGGTGAGCCAAGTGGGATTAGTGTACTGATCATCACCACCAAGTATCATCAAGATTGGGTGAAAAAATATGTGCTGGTATTTCGGTAACTCGTTATTTTTAGAAGCTTGGCAACCCTGTCAATGAAAGTGCTTTTCCACAGTCTGTGCCTAGGGCTACCTGACGAGGAAACAAACCATAGAGACAAAACTGAGAACTTTTTTATTTTGTCAAATTTCAAAGAGCTACTACAAACCATGTTGGATTTAGAGTTCCAAATTCATCTATCTACATAGCAGAGAACAGAGTGAAACCTAAATATAAAAAATGCTAATGTAAACGAAAGCTTCAACCTAGAAGAACAGAATTAGGAAAGCCAAGCCGGATTTGGATACCAATCATTAGCACCACGTATCATCAACATTTTGTGAAAAAATATTTGCTGGTATTCGGAAACTCGTAATTTCTTGGAAGCTTGGCAACCCCTTTCAAAGAAAGTGCTTTTCCACAGTCTCTGCTTAGGGCTACATGAAGCGGAAACAAATCATAGAGACAAAACTGAGAACTCCTTTACTTTGTCAAGTTTCAAAGAGCTAGTACAAACCATATTGGTTTTAGAGTTCCAAATTCATCTATCTATAAAGGAGAGAACAGTGTGAAACCTAAATATAAAAACTGCCACTCCAGACAACGCTTCAACCTAGAAGAAGAAAATTTGGTGAGCCAAGTGGGATTTGTGTACCGATCTTCACCACCAAGTATCATCAATATTGGGTGAAAAAATATTTGCTGGTAATTCGGAAACTTGTTATTTCTTAGAAGCTTGGCAACCCCTCTCAATGAAAGTGATTTTCCACAGTCTCTGCTTAGGGCTACATGAAGCGGAAACAAATCATAGAGACAAAACAGAGAACTCCTTTACTTTGTCAATTTTCAAAGAGCTACTACAAACCATATTGGATTTAGAGTTCCAAATTCATCTATCTATATACGAGAAAACAGAGTGAAACCTAAAAATAAAAACTGCTACTGTAGACGAATGCTTCAACCTAGAAGAACAAAATATGGTGAGCCATGTGGGATTTGTGTACTTGTACTTACCACCAAGTATCATCAAGATTGGGTGAAAAAAATATTTGCTGGTATTTCGGAAACTCGTTATTTCTTAGAAGCTTGGCAACCCCTCTCAATGAAAGTGCTTTTCCACAATCTGTGCCAGGGCTACTTGAAGAGGAAACAAACCATAGAGACAAAACTGAGAACCCCTATATTTTGTCAAGTTTCAAAGAGCTACTACAAACCATGTTGGATTTAGAGTTAAAATTCAACTATCTATATAAAAGAGAACAGAGTGAAACCTAACGATAAAAACTGCTACTGAAATCGAACGCTTTAACCTAGAAGAACAAAATTTGGTGAGTCAAGTGGGATTTGTGTACCGATCGTAAACACCAAGTATCATCAAGATTGGGTGAAAAAATATTTGCTGGTATTTTGGAAACTCCTTATTTCTTAGAAGCTTGGAAACCACTCTCAATGAAAGTGCTTTTCCACAGTCTGTGGCTAGGGCACCTTGAAGAGGAATCAAACCATAGAGACAAAACAGAGAACTCCTTTATTTTGTCAAGTTTCATAGAGCTACTACAAACCATGTTGGATTTAGAGTTCCAAATTCATCTATGTATATAGCAGTGAACAGAGTGAAACCTAAATATAAAAACTGCTACTGTAGACGAATGCTTCAACTTAGAAGAACAAAATTTGGTGAGCCAAGTGGGATTTGTGTACTTGTCCTTACCACCACGTGTCATCAAGATTGCGTAAAAAATGTTTGCTGGTATTTCGGAAACTCGTTATTTCTTAGAAGCTTGGCAACCACTTTCAATGAAAGTGCTTTTCCACAGTCTGTGCCAGGGCTACTTGAAGAGGAAACAAACCATAGAGACAAAACTGCGAACTCCTTTATTTTGTCAAGTTTCAAAGAGCTACTACAAACTATGTTGGATTTAGAGTTCCACATTCTTCTATGTATATAGGAGAGAACAGAGTGAAACCTAAAAATTAAAACTGCTACTGTAAACGAACGCTTCAACCTAGACGAACAAAATTTGGTGAGACAAAGTGGGATTTCTGTGCCGATCTTCACCACCAAGTATCATCAAGATTGGGTGAGAAAATATTTGCTGGTAATTCGGAAACTCGTTATTTTCTATAAGCTTGACAACCCCTCTCAATGAAAGTGCTTTTCCACAGTCTCTGCTTAGGAATACTTGTGGGGGAAACAAATCATAGAGACAAAACTGAGAACTCCTTTATTTTGTCAAAGTTCAAAGAGCTACTAAAAACCATGTTGGATTTAGAGTTCCAAATTCATCTTTCTATATAGGAGAGAACAGAGTGAAACCTAAAAATAAAAACTTCTACTGAAAACGAACGCTTCAACATAGAAGAACAAAATTTGGTGAGTCAAGTGGGATTTGTGTACCGATCGTAAACACCAAGTATCATCAAGATTGGGTGAAAAAATATTTGCTGATATTTCGGAAACTCGTAATTTCTTGGAAGCTTGGCAACCCCTCTCAATGAAAGTGCTTTTTTACCGTTTGTGCCTGGGGCTACTTGAAGAGTAAACAAACCATAGAGAAAAAAGTGAGAACTCCTTTATTTTGTCAAGTTTCAAAGAGCCACTACAAACCATGTTGGATTTTAGAGTTCCAAATTCATCTATCTATATAGTAGAGAACAGAGTGAAACTTAAATATAAAAATTGCTACTGTAGACGAACGCTTCAACCTAGAAGAACAAAATTTGGTGAGCCAAGTGGGATTTGTGTACTGATCATCACCACCAAGTATCATCAGGATTGGGTGAGAAAATATTTGCTGGTATTTCGGAAACTCGTTATTTTCTAGAAGCTTGGCAACCCCTCTCAATGAAAGTGCTTTTCCACAGTCTTTGCCTAGGGCTACATGAAGCGGAAACAAATCATAGAGACAAAACTGAGAACTCTTTTACTTTGTCAAGTTTCAAAGAGCTACTACAAACCATATTGGATTCAGAGTTCCAAATTCATCTATCTATATAGGAGAGAACAGAGTGAAACCTAAATATAAAAACTGCTAGTGTAGACAAACGCTTCAACCTAGAAGAACAAAATTTGGTGAGTTAAGTGGGATTTGTGTACCAATCTTCACCACCAAGTATCATCAAGATTGGGTGAAAAAATATTTGCTGGTAATTCGGAAACTCGTTATTTCGTAGAAGCTTGGCAACCCCTCTCAATGAAAGTTCTTTTACTTCGTTTGTGCCTGGGGCTACTTGAAGAGGAAACAAAACATAGAGAAAATACTGAGAACTCCTTTATTTTGTCACGTTTCAAAGAGCCACTACAAACCATGTTGGATTTAGAGTTCCAAATTCATGTATCTATATAGGAGAGAACAGAGTGAAACCTAAAAATAAAAACTGCTACTTTAGACGAATGCTTCAACCTAGAAGAACAAAATTTGGTGAGCCAAGTGGGATTTGTGTACTTGTCCTTACCACCAAGTGTCATCAAGATTGCGTGAAAAAATGTTTGCTGGTATTCGGAAACTCGTTATTTCTTAGAAGCTTGGCAACCCCTTTCAATGAAAGTGCTTTTCCACAGTCTTTGCCAAGGCTACTTGAAGAGAAAACAAACCATAGAAACAAAACTGCGAACTCCTTTATTTTGTCAAGTTTCAAAGAGCTACTACAAACCATGTTGGATTTAGAGTTCCACATTCATCTATCTATATAGGAGAGAACAGAGTGAAACCTAAAAATTAAAACTGCTACTGTAAACGAACGCTTCAACCTAGACGAACAAAATTTGGTGAGCAAAGTGGAATTTGTGTACCGATCTTCACCACCAAGTATCATCAAGATTGGGTGAGAGAATATTTGCTGGTAATTCGGAAACTCGTTATTTCTTAGAAGCTTGGCAACCCCTCTCAATGAAAGTGCTTTTCCACAGTCTCTGCTTAGGAATACTTGACGCGGAAACAAATCATAGAGACAAAACTGAGAACTCCTTTATTTTGTCAAAGTTCAAAGAGCTACTACAAACAATGTTGGGTTTAGAGTTCCAAATTCATCTATCTATATAGGAGAGAACAGAGTGAAACCTAAAAATAAAACTTCTACTGAAAACGAACGCTTCAACATAGAAGAACAAAATTTGGTGAGTCAAGTGGGATTTCTGTACCGATCGTAAACACCAAGTATCATCAAGATTGGGTGATAAAATATTTGCTGATATTTCGGAAACTCGTAATTTCTTGGAAGCTTGGCAACCCCTCTCAATGAAAGTGCGTATCCACCCTCTGTGACTAGGGCTACTTGAAGAGGAAACAAACCATAGAGACAAAACTGAGAACTCCTTTATTTTGTCAAGTTTCAAAGAGCCACTACAAACCATGTTGGATTTAGAGTTCCAAATTCATCTATCTATATAGGAGAGAACAGAGTGAAACCTAAATATAAAAACTGCTACTGAAAACGAACGCTGCAACATAGAAGAACAAAATTTGGTGAGTCAAGTGGGATTTGTGTACCGATCCTAAACACCAAGTATAATCAAGATTGGGTGAAAAAATATTTGCTGGTATTTCGGAAACTCGTTATTTCTTTGAAGCTTGGCAACCCCTCTCAATGAAAATGCTTTTCCACAGTCTCTGCTTAGGGCTACTTGAAGCGGAAACAAATCATAGAGACAAAACTGAGAGCTCCTTTATTTTGTCAAGTTTCAAATAGCTACTACAAACCATATTGGATTTAGAGTTCCAAATTCATCTATCTATATAGGTGAGAACAGAGTGAAACCTAAATATAAAAAGTGCTACTGTAGATGAACGCTTCAACCTAGAAAATCAAAATTTGGTGAGCCAAGTGGGATTTGTGTACCGATCTTCGCCACCAAGTATCATCACGATTGGGTGAAAAAATATTTGCTGGTAATTCGGAAACTCGTTATTTCTTAGAAGCTTGGCAAAACCTCTCAATGAAAGTGCTTTTCCACAGTCTGGCCAGGGCTACTTGAAGAGGAAACAAACCATAGAGTCAAAACAGAGAACTCCTTTGTTTTTTGAATTTTCAAAGAGCCACTACAAACCATGTTGGATTTAGAGTTCCAAATTCATCTATCTATATAGAAGAGAACAGAGTGAAACCTAAACATAAAAAAATGCTACTGTAGACTAACACTTCAACCTAGAAGAACAAAATTTGGTGATCCAAGTGGTATTTGTGAACTGATCATTACCACCAAGTATCATCAAGATTGGGTGAAAAAATATTTGCTCGTATCTCGGAAAATCCTAATTTGTTGGAACCTTGGCAACCCCTCTCAAGGAAAGTGCTTTTCCACAGTCACTGCTTAGGGCTACTTGAAGCGGAAACAAATCAAAGAGACAAAACTGAGAACTCCTTTATTTTGTCAAGTTTCAAAGAGCTACTATAAACCATGTTGGATTTAGAGTTCCAAATTCATTTATCTATATAGGAGAGAACAGAGTGAATCCTTAATATAAAAATTGCTACTGTAGACGAACGTTTCAACCTAGAAGAACAAAATTTGGTGAGCCAAGTGGGATTAGTGTACTGATCATCACCACCAAGTATCATCAAGATTGGGTGAAAAAATATGTGCTGGTATTTCGGTAACTCGTTATTTTTAGAAGCTTGGCAACCCTGTCAATGAAAGTGCTTTTCCACAGACTGTGCCTAGGGCTACCTGACGAGGAAACAAACCATAGAGACAAAACTGAGAACTTTTTTATTTTGTCAAATTTCAAAGAGCTACTACAAACCATGTTGGATTTAGAGTTCCAAATTCATCTATCTACATAGCAGAGAACAGAGTGAAACCTAAATATAAAAAATGCTAATGTAAACGAAAGCTTCAACCTAGAAGAACAGAATTAGGAAAGCCAAGCCGGATTTGGATACCAATCATTAGCACCACGTATCATCATCAACATTGGGTGACAAAATATTTGCTGGTATTCGGAAACTCGTAATTTCTTGGAAGCTTGGCAACCCCTTTCAAAGAGAGTGCTTTTCCACAGTCTCTGCTTAGGGCTACATGAAGCGGAAACAAATCATAGAGACAAAACTGAGAACTCCTTTACTTTGTCAAGTTTCAAAGAGCTAGTACAAACCATATTGGTTTTAGAGTTCCAAATTCATCTATCTATAAAGGAGAGAACAGTGTGAAACCTAAATATAAAAACTGCCACTCCAGACGAACGCTTCAACCTAGAAGAAGAAAATTTGGTGAGCCAAGTGGGATTTGTGTTACCGATCTTCACCACCAAGTATCATCAAGATTGGGTGAAAAAATATTTGCTGGTAATTCGGAAACTTGTTATTTCTTAGAAGCTTGGCAACCCCTCTCAATGAAAAGTGATTTTCCACAGTCTCTGCTTAGGGCTACATGAAGCGGAAACAAATCATAGAGACAAAAACAGAGAACTCCTTTACTTTGTCAATTTTCAAAGAGCTACTACAAACCATATTGGATTTAGAGTTCCAAATTCATCTATCTATATACGAGAAAACAGAGTGAAACCTAAAAATAAAAACTGCTACTGTAGACGAATGCTTCAACCTAGAAGAACAAAATATGGTGAGCCATGTGGGATTTGTGTACTTGTACTTACCACCAAGTATCATCAAGATTGGGTGAAAAAATATTTGCTGGTATTTCGGAAACTCGTTATTTCTTAGAAGCTTGGCAACCCCTCTCAATGAAAGTGCTTTTCCACAATCTGTGCCAGGGCTACTTGAAGAGGAAACAAACCATAGAGACAAAACTGAGAACCCCTATATTTTGTCAAGTTTCAAAGAGCTACTACAAACCATGTTGGATTTAGAGTTAAAATTCAACTATCTATATAAAAGAGAACAGAGTGAAACCTAACGATAAAAACTGCTACTGAAATCGAACGCTTTAACCTAGAAGAACAAAATTTGGTGAGTCAAGTGGGATTTGTGTACCGATCGTAAACACCAAGTATCATCAAGATTGGGTGAAAAAAATATTTGCTGGTATTTTGGAAACTCCTTATTTCTTAGAAGCTTGGAAACCACTCTCAATGAAAGTGCTTTTCCACAGTCTGTGGGTAGGGCACCTTGAAGAGGAATCAAACCATAGAGACAAAACAGAGAACTCCTTTATTTTGTCAAGTTTCATAGAGCTACTACAAACCATGTTGGATTTAGAGTTCCAAATTCATCTATGTATATAGCAGTGAACAGAGTGAAACCTAAATATAAAAACTGCTACTGTAGACGAATGCTTCAACTTAGAAGAACAAAATTTGGTGAGCCAAGTGGGATTTGTGTACTTGTCCTTACCACCACGTGTCATCAAGATTGCGTAAAAAAATGTTTGCTGGTATTTCGGAAACTCGTTATTTCTTAGAAGCTTGGCAACCACTTTCAATGAAAGTGCTTTTTCCACAGTCTGTGCCAGGGCTACTTGAAGAGGAAACAAACCATAGAGACAAAACTGCGAACTCCTTTATTTTGTCAAGTTTCAAAGAGCTACTACAAAACTATGTTGGATTTA